>NC_069503.1:708687071-708954571 GCF_027579735.1 Bombina bombina | reverse complement strand
CAGTACTATAGAAAGAAGGGATCTGTTAAATATGAAATCTTCCAAAAATGATGATTTCAAAGGATTGACTTTTGTCACCAATCATAGTATACAGTATCAGGATATTTGTAAGATAGTCCGTAAACACTTCCATCTCCTCTCAGCTGATGATAAGCTAGTTAATACTGTTAAGAATGGGCTCAGATGCTCCTATAGGAGAAGCCCAACATTGGGTAATCTGTTGGCCCCCACGTTATTGAAAAGTAAAACTGAGAGTCAATCATCCTGGCTAAGGCATACTGGCATGTTCAAATGTGGTCGGCGCAAGTGTAAACCTTGTGAGTATGTTGATGTGACAAGGAATTTCTCTAGTATTGTCACCAACAAGAGGTATGACATTGATACCTGTATGAACTGTACCACGGAATATGCCATTTACCTTATTGAATGCTCTCACTGCAAATTACAGTATGTAGGTCTCACCTCACGGGACCTAAATACCTGCATACGGGAACACTTGTCATCATTTAAAATCAACAGGGCTAGCACTCCAATAGTACAACACTTTGGCTCTTTTCACAATAACGATTTAAGATATTTCTCATGGTGTGCTATAGAAAAGATCCTTAGGCCCCCTAGGGGCGGTGATATAGATACAATATTGGCAAGAAGGGAAGCATATTGGATATTTACCCTTGAAAGCAGACTACCCAAAGGTCTGAATTCCAGATTTGATATTATTAATCACTGGGAATAATATTCTGCCAATATTTGCTCTGTACACCAACGACTATATGTATTTATCTATTAGCACACATGACAGGATCTATACATTGTGCCTATGGAGCTTTTCTGATACATCAATACATAAATACATATATATCTTCTATGTATACGACAGTATACATTATTTGCTTACTTGAATTTGTCTTTTGAACACCTGTTCCTCCTAAAATGAAATCCTTATATAATTTGGTGTGACCAACTTACACCTTACTAATTTGCCCATTAGTTTCCCTTTTAATCATTTACTTATTTTATTATATTTTATTACCATGAGTAATGTTTTTCAATTAACCCCTTAATGACAACTGACGTACCAGGTACGTCATGCAAAAACAACCAGTTAATGACAATAGACTTACCTGGTACGTCAGTTGTCTAACAGAGTGCTGGAAGCGATCGCAATCGCTTCCAGCAGCTCTCAGGGTATTGCAGTGATGACTCCATATGGAGGCATCCTGCAATATCTTTTTAGAAGACTCCGATGCAGAGAGAGCCACTCTGTGGCCCTCTCTGCACCGGTAGCGATGGTGCCGGTTCGTTGGTGGGTGGGAGTGTAACAGGGAGGCGGGTGGGCGGCCCATCGCTACCGGCATCCGGTTCCTAGAAGTGCAATGTGCACGCCGGGTGCCGGGAGCGTGTGGGGGGCGCGCGTGCATGTGCATGTGTGCGCGTGCGCGCATTAGCTGGCCACTGACACCAATGAGGAGGGAAGAGGGGGGGGGGAAAGATTTTTAAAAAACTTAATATAAAAGAATCTGGGAGGGGGAGGGGGATAGGGGTATTGTGGGGGGCTGCTACACTACAGAAAACATAAAAAATTGCAAAAGAGGAAAAAATACTTTTGTTTTTGGGGCAAATTGGGTACTGGCAGACAGCTGCCAGTACCCAAGATGGCGGCAATTAGATAGGGAAGAAGGTTAGAGAGCTGGGGGGGGGGATCATGGAGGTTGGGGCTAAGGCAGGAGTCCATCACAGCTAAAATATTTTATTTTTTTTATATAAAAAAAAAACTCCTTTTATTTAGTACTGGCAGACTTTCTGCCAGTACTTAAGATGGCAGGGACAATTGTGGGGTGGGGGAGGGAATAGAGCTGTTTGGGAGGGATCAGGGGGTGGGATGTGTCAGGTGGGAGGCTGATCTCTACCCTAAAGCTAAAATTAACCCTGCAAGCTCCCTACAACCTACCTAATTAACCCCTTCACTGCTGGGCATAATTTACGTGTGATGCGCAGCAGCATTTAGCGGCCTTCTAATTACCAAAAAGCAATGCCAAAGCCATATAAGTCTGCTATTTCTGAACAAAGGGGATCCCAAAGAAGCTTTTACAACAATTTGTGCCATAATAGCACAAGCTGTTTGTAAATACTTTCAGTGAGAAGCCTAAAATTGTGAAAAATTAATTTTTTTTTATAATTTGCTCACATTTGGCGGTGAAATGGTGGCATGAAATATATCAAAATGGGCCTAGATCAATACTTCGGGTTGTCTACTACACTACACTAAAGCTAAAATTAACCCTACAAGCTCCCTAATTAACCCCTTCACTGCTGGGCATAAAACACGTGTGGTGCACAGTGCCAATTAGTGGCCTTCTAATTACCAAAAAGAAACCCCAAAGCCATATAAGTCTGCTATTTCTGAACAAAGGGGATCCCAAATAAGCATTTACAACCATTTGTGCCTTAATTGCAGAAGCTGTTTGTAAATAATTTCAGTGGGAAACCTAAAGTTTGTGACAGAATTTGTGAAAAATTTAACTTTTTTTTTTATTTGATCACATTTGGCGGTGAAATGGTGGCATGAAATATACCAAAATGGACCTAGATCAATACTTTGGGATGTCTTCTAAAAAAATATATATACATGTCAAGGGTTATTCAGGTTTTCCTGAAAGATATCAGGGTTCCAATGTAACTAGCACTAATTTTGAAAAAAAGTGGTTTGGAAATAGCAAAGTGCTACTTGTATTTATTGCCTTATAACTTACAAAAAAAGCAAAGAACATGTAAACATTGGGTATTTCTAAACTCAGGACAAAATTTAGACACTATTTAGCATGAGTGTTTTTTGGTGATTGTAGATGTGTAAAAGATTTTGGGGGTCAAAGTTAGAAAAAGTGTGTTTTTTTCCATTTTTCCTCATATTTTATAAAAATTTTTATAGGAAGTTATAAGATATGATGAAAATAATGGTATCTTTAGAAATTCCATTTAATGGCGAGAAAAACGGTATATAATATGTGTGGGTAAAGTAAATGAGTAAGAGGAAAATTACAGCTAAACACAAACACAGCAGAAATGTAAAAATAGCCTTTGTCATTAAGGGTAAGAAAATTGAAAAATGGTCTGGTCATTAAGGGGTTAATGTTGTAGCTATATCATCTCCCCTGTGCTACATTTCAAATATGATTAACATTTTCGCATTAGGATTATGACTGTCATTTAATTATACGAATATGTCTATTCACATGCATTTCTATTATTGCTAGGACTGTTTGTTGTGTATAGCAGAAATGCTGGTAACCGAGATAATGAAGTGTTAATTAGGATCATTGCTGTATCTGCTATTTAGTGTCCTATTGGCTAGAGTCTATGGGGGTAGTTCCTGTTTTTACCTATTAGATTAGCCCATGGGGTTTTTAAACAGGTGTGTGGGGTAGCATGTCAGGCTGTGACTACGGAATCTCTTTCCGAAACGCGTATGCCTGTGTGCTGCGCCCACGTCTGACTCTAGTACATTTGCTGTGTTGTCTCTTCTTTTTTAACATTGCATAATAAAGCTTACAAGATTTTACCTATAAGATGGATGTCGGTGTCTCCTTTTGAATTTGATGATTATTCCAGTCCTTGCCGGCCCATCAGCTGATGCTACAGCCTGGAGCGGATCAAAGTTTGCAGCACCTCCGGAAAAGAACTCCTGCTATTGGAGGAATACCTGTGACGTATAGCTACACACCCACACTCAAGCCGACGAGCACACGGAATACAGCTGAGGCCCTGTGAGCCGCTCAATTGAAGTTTGGATCTTCGGAAGCGGCACAGAGGCGGCTGTACTTTGGGCAGCGACACTGTCAAGTGGTTGACCGGACAGGCCAGAGTGGGGTGAGTTACTCAACCGTATAAGTGCTATAAGAAGTGTCACTCATTACCGGAGACTCTGCACTGGTCCATTCATATTGATTTATTACAGCCCGGTGTGGCTGAGTTCTGTTGTTGGGTTTCTCTGTTTGATCATCTGAATTATGACAGAAGATTTGGGATATCCTGTGCCTTTAAGCTTGTAAAAATAAATCTGCATTTGCTTTGCAGTGCTGCAAAACATTCCCACTATTCCTCTTTCCCAACAACTAATTACACATGCCATTTTACCATGTACATATTCAGGAAAAGCTTTTTCTTCATAATCAGCTTAAATAATAAAAAAGAATATTTTGTGTGCGCGACCATCACTTAATAGTTACTGATTGAACAGAGTTTATTATGACACATACTTCTACAATTGTCTGTTAACAGTTACTTATCTTATTAACCCACAGGTCAATTTTGCCTACTAAACCTGTCTAACGTTTGCATTTCTACATCTTATTGTATATTTTCTTAATTGCATCTTATTTTTTGGATTTATGCCAAACATTAAGATTAGTTATACAAGTTAAAGGAAATTAGGACTCAACAGGTGCAACAATAGTATTAGAACTTCTATGAAGTGTAAACACTTTTTTTATGTGATAAAGTTTAATTTTAGCACAATTTATTTTAAAAGATTTTAATGTGCTGTAATATATTTAGGTTACATTTTATGACACAAGAGTAAAAAATGTGTTTCCATTTAAGCTATACCACAGGGCATTTCTACTATATTATTAATATTATTATTATAATAGTTATTATTATTATTTTTATTATTATTATTATTATTATTACATGCATACCATATTTATTCTGACTGTGTATTCCTGAAATAGAGGACTTTATACAAACCCTTTTATAAACACATTATATCTCCAATTTTCATAGTCACCTTAATACTTTCTACAATATCATTAGTTCCTATAATTTCAGTAGCCTTTTTATTTTGTTTCACATACAGGGCTAACATTAATTTATAAATTAATTGCATTTCCTCAAAATGAAATCCATAGATTATTGATAGCCTGCAAAGAAATATATCACTAAACTCTACCAGAGAGCTATCTGTGATTTAAAAGTAATAGCAAAAGCAATTTAATGTGCTGTAGTTTATGTCAAATATGAGGCAGTGTCAGTAAGAGGGGCTATGGTTAAAGGATTATTACATACATTTTCATATATAAGCTAATATATATGGTATTGCAAAATATTTATGAGTGAAGTGCTGACTGTTGCATGTGAGCGATGAGTTGTTTTATCACAAGTGTTTGCTCACATATTACAAGTTGAAATGAACGAGTTTGCTCGAGCGCAATTAAATTTAACAAACGTTGGGTTAGAGCGACCTCAGAGCTCTGGTTAACTGTTACGCTCGAATACATTTCACAGAATACATTAAAAATATATTTAAAAGTATAGTTACACTACCATCTAATAAAATATTGAGAGTTAAGGTCTCAGGCAGGCAAATTACATTAACATAGAGATACATACATATATATATATATATATATATATATATACTGTATATATATACACACAGTATATACTGTATATATATTAATGTGTGTACATGTGTTTTTTAAGTTTTACTGTATATTTACTGTACATATTTCACATTCCGATGTTCTTTACTTACAGGATAGCTATTTTAATTCTTAAATACATATATTTATATTCTAAAATATATAAGGTATATATATACCTATACCTGCATATTTTTTCCTATAGATGTATTTTACATAAACAGTATCATATAAATAAAAATATATATATATATATATATATATATATATATATATATATAATAAAAAGGACATTATGTACATCCTATGTAAAGAACATAGGAATATAAAATATGAATTTTGTGCATTGTGCGTGTTTCATGATTTAGATCTTAACACGGTCGGTTTGGCGCACATGAAAACTTTGTATTATTTAGCATCATTTTACATTCCTATCTTCTTCACATAAAAAATAATGCCCTTTTTATTCTTAAATATATATTTATATATATATATATATATATATATATATTTATTATTAAATATTTATTCCTATATATATATATATATATATATATATATATACATACAGTGTGTGTATATATATATGTATATATATATATATATATATATATATATATATACGATACTGTACATGTACAAATACATATCTATACCTATATATCTATATGAATAGATATACAGGTACTGGTATATACACATATATAGAGAAAAATGTATTTAAAAATAAATATTCTTTAAGTGAAGAACATTGGAATTTTAAATATTAATATTTTTATGTCAAATCATTTGTATTTATACTAGGTATAGACATATATTTTACCAAATTAGGTCTAAATTACAAGTGGCAGGGTATATTTTTTTTTCGTGATGAAAACTCTGCTAGAGTTAATCTTTTTGTACTAGTCGGGTTACGCTGATATTACAGTAAAAAAAACAACTTATTTTGCACTAGCGTAATAGACTAGCACAAAAAAAAATATTGCGTGCGCGTTCACATATTCCCCTATAGAAGTCAATGGAGAAGAAAAAGTTGGAAAAAAAAACTAATCCCTGACTCTCTCGTGCAAACACTATGACATATACTCATTATCGCTAACTCAACATGAAAATATGAATATTTCATATTCCAATGTTCTTTTTGTAATGGAATCTGTTCTATTTATTCATAAATAAATATTTCTACATATATCTGATTTTTTTTACTCAAATATATATTTATACCTATAATCTATATGAATATATATATATATATATATATATATAAATATATATATATATATATATATATATATATATATATATATATATATATATATATTATATATTGGAATATCGATTTCTAAATACATAGAATATATTGTGCTATGTGCATAACATTTGAATGTGAAATATTTTCAGTATATACATCTTTAACAATGTATCTGTATGTATCTTAATGTTAAAGCCCTTCCGCAGCTTTTTTTCCCCCTAGCACCCAAGATCTCATATGTTTAATCACTTATAATTTTTGTCTGTAATATTTTTTTTAAATAAAATAAGTTTTATTAGATTGTGTTATTATGGGTGTAATTGTACTTTGTAATGTATTTTTAAGGTGTTTGTGCAACTTTTTTATATAGCAAAACAGTTAACCACAGCTATGAGATCGCTCTAAGGATTCTCACATAAATAAAGATTGTGCTACCAATCCACTTGTAATATAATCACAATGAAAAAGGGGGCGCAAATGCTTGCGTAAACCCTTGTGACATTTTGCGCTCCACTTGTAATCTTGCTCTAAGTGTTAAAGGGACATTCTACTACAAAATGTTTATTTTTTAAAAAGATAGATAATCATTTTATTACCGATTTCCCAGTTTTGCGCAACCAATATCTTTTTAAACAATAAAAAAATTGGAGTAGACAGTCACTTTAAGGCCTACAACTTTGTATAAATCAAAGTTTTTTTTTTAAGGTATTTAGTAATACAAGATATGCATCATTTCAACAGGTATACCATCTCTACAACAAAGAAAAAAGAAGAAAATAACATAACATGTAAAGAGTACGACAATAACCATTACTAGTGCAAGAGTGGTAGACCAAATTGATACCTTAGAGTTTTTATATATTTTCAAAGTTTCTGAAATACCTCTTTATAAGAGTAAACTGCCTATTAGGAAGATACCTTAAACTGGAATACTTAGAATAATGGTATATAATATGAGAGGTACAGTACTTTATTATCATATAACTGTGATAAAAGCTTGTGTCTTGTGGGGGGGCTGGTCTAGCTCAGATGTAGGTTTCCATATTATGAAGTGATTCTAAGAGATCTCCTTTATTATGATGTGATACCAACTGTTGCAGTAATGTTATTTAGTTCTACGTAATGGGATACTATGGCGTAACTTATGAAGTACAGTAAGTCGCTGTATAACATATGGTAGTACAGTTAGGGGAACAAGCAAGCCCCAAGTATGGCTCTGGAACAAAATTAGAAATATATATTGAATATAGCTAATGTGAAAAAGGTTAGCTTATATGGCTGTAGTGATTGGAATATTACCCGGTAGTGTCTAGCGTGAGTTAACAAGGCAGTATTAGCTAATGGCCAGATAAGGGTCTTCATAGGTTTGCAAAATACAACCATTTGATTACTCTTTCTACAGCCTGAAATACCTTCTGATGACAAAGGGTATATGCGATGATCTTAACTTATGATTTATACTCATAATACCTACCACCAACATTGAGCATTGCGATTAAAGTTAAGCCTAACTGTAACACTATTTTACCACGATATTGAATGAATCCCAGCTATATCACTGCACCCCATTAACATTGGAAAGTCCGGTATAGTTCAGAGGCCAGCAACTTTGCAGACCCCTTGCTCTAAAGTCAGATCTATTCAGCCCACACCTCTCTTGGGTAGCAGTCCCGTCCTGGGTGAATATCTAATGATAGGTCCAAACCTTTTGATAGGAGGCTCAATGCCCGGGGGATTCCTTTCACTTAGTACTCGAGGCCCTTTTAACTGCAGTTGGGTATGCAATCTGTGTTTTGTGACAGGTACCGTCCCATGATTCAATCTGTGACTTCAAGCCCCTCTTTGTGTATTCTGTTGAGGTTGAACTGGGTTATACACATCTCTTCCTGCAGGCTTCCTCTAGCATACCCGGAGGCCGGCCGCGCCATCTCGGGTTACAACCATACAAGACTCCGCATGTGGGCTAACAGTGTAGGTGGAAGAGCTACATCCCATTATAAATCGGTAGGTTATGATCTCTTCCTGAACGGGAATGCTTCCCTGTGTCTTTATTGGCCTCTATTTATCAAGCTGTCAACTGCAAATACGCTGGAATTCCGCAGCGTATTTGTGGCGAGCCTGATTCGCCGTAGTTATCAAACCCTACAGACCGGCAAAAGTAGAATGTAGTGACGTAACTCAGTCCGACAAAGATCGATGGTTATGTCACTACAGATGTTCCAAACGCAAGTTCGGCACAATCTGACTACTTTTGGAAGTTATCAAAAAACTACCAGGTACGCTCACCACTATTCCGGCCCAGCGTACCTGGTTTTCAATCCGCCACCCTGGAGGCGGCGGATGCCATAGGAATCAATGGGAGTCTGACAGCAGCGAAAGCTCATGTTCGCTGCTGCATGATATTCCATTGATTCCTATAGGAATGTTTACACCTAACACCCTAACATGTACCCCGAGTTTAAACACCCCTAATCTGCCCCCCCCTACACCGCCGCAACTAAATAAAGTGTTTAACCCCTAAACCACCACTCCCGGAGCACACCACAACTCTAATAGAGTGTTTAACCCCTAATCTGCCCCCCCTACACCGCCGCCACCTACATTATACTTATTAACCCCTAAACCGCTGCTCCCGGACCCCGCCACCTCCTACATTAAATTTATTAACCCCTAAACCTAAGTCTAACCCTAACACCCCTAATTTAAAGATAATTTAAATTAATCTAAATAATTATTCCTATCATGAAATAAATTATTCCTATTTAAAACTAAATACTTACCTGTAAAATAAACCCTAAGATAGCTACAATATAACTAATAGTTACATTGTAGCAATCTTATGGTTTATTTTTATTTTACAGGCAAGTTTGTATTTATTTTAACTAGGTACAATAGTTATTAAATAGTTATTAACTATTTAATAACTACCTAGCTAAATTAAATACAAAAGTACCTGTAAAATAAATCCTAAACTAAGTTACAATTACACCTAACACTACACTATCGTTAAATTAATTACCTAAATTAAAATAAATTAGTTACAATTAAATAAAATTAACTAAAGTACAAAAAAAACAAACACTAAATTACAGAAAATAATAAAATAATTACAATAATTTTAAACTAATTACACCTAATCTAATCCCCCTAATAAAATAAAAAAGCCCCCCAAAATAAAAAAAAGCCCTACCCTACACTAAATTCTTCACCTAACTGGGCAGAAGTGGTCCTCCAGACGGCCAGAAGTCTTCATCCGATCCGGGCAGAAGAGGACCTCCAGACGGACAGAAGTCTTCATCTAGGCGGCATCTTCTATCTTCATCCGGTGAGGAGCGGCTCCATCTTGAAGACATCTGACATGGAGCATCCATCCAGACCGCAGACTACCAGACGAATGAATATTCCTTTAAATGACGTCATCCAAGATGGTGTCCCTTGAATTCCGTTTGGCTGATAGAAGTCTTCATCCAAGTCTTCATCCAAGTCAGGCAAAGTGGTCCTCCAGACGGGCAGAAGTCTTCATCCAGACGGCATCTTTTATCTTCATCCATCCGATGCAAAGCGGCTCCATCTTCAAGACATCCGACGAGCAGCATCCTCTTCATCCGGAGTTTTCTTACTGAATGAAGGTACCTTTAAGTGACGTCATCCAAGATAGCGTCCCTTAGATTCCGATTGGCTGATAGAATTCTATCAGCCAATCGGAATTAAGGTAGACAAAATCCTATTGGCTGTTGCAATCAGCCAATAGGATTGAAGTTCAATCCTATTGGCTGATCCAATCAGCCAATAGGATTGAGCTCGCATTCTATTGGCTGATTGGATCAGGCAATCAGAATCTAAGGGACGTCATCTTGGATGACGTCACTTAAAGGTACCTTCATTCAGTAAGAAGACTCCGGATGAAGAGGATGCTCCGCGTTGGATGTCTTGAAGATGGAGCCGCTTCACGTCGGATGGATGAAGATAGAAGATGCCGTCTGGATGAAGACTTCTGCCCATCTGGAGGACCACTTTGCCTGGCTTGGATGAAGACTTCTCCCGGCTTCGTTGAGGACATCGGCCCGGTTTGATAGGGCTATTAGATTAGGTGTAATTAGTTTAAATATCTTGTAATTTGTTTATTATTTTCTGTAATTTAGTGTTTGTTTATTTTTGTACTTTAGCTAATTTAATTTAATTTATTTAATTGTTTTTAATTTAGTAAAATTATTTAATTGTAGTGTAGTGTTAGGTGTTATTGTAACTTGGGTTAGGTTTTATTTTACAGGTACTTTTGTATTTATTTTAGCTAGGTAGTTATTAAATAGTTAATAAGTTAGGGGGTGTTAGGGTTAGGGTTAGACGGCGATGTTGGGGGCAGCAGATTAGGGGTTAATAAAAATAATGTAGGTGTCGGCGATATTGGGGGCAGCAGATTAGGGGTTAATAAGTGTAATGTAGGTGGCGGCGATGTCCAGAGCAGCAGATTAGAGTTTAATAATTTTATTTTAGTGTTTGCAATGCGGGAGGGCCTCAGTTTAGGGGTTAATAGGTAGTTAATGGGTGTTAGTGTACTTTTTAGCCCTATAGTTATGAGTTTTGTGTTACAGCGTTGTACCATAAAACTCTTAACTACTGACTTTAGAATGCGTTAGGAATCTTGGAGGTAGAGGGTGTACCGCTCACTTTTTGGCCTTCCAGGACAGACTCGTAATACCGGCGCTATGGAAGTCCCATAGAAAAAGACTTTACAAAGTTTACGTAAGTCATTTTGCGATAAGGCCAAAGAAGTGTGCGGTGCCCCTAAACCTGCAAGCCTCGTAATACCAGCGGTAGTGAAAAATCAGCGTTAGGACCTGTTAACGCTGCTTTTTCAGCCTAATGCAAAACTCGTAATCTAGCCGATTGAAAATTACATTTACGCTCATAATAACACTGTCTGATAAAAGAATTTAAAAAAAAATATTGCATAAAAAGTTATAATGGCTCAGGTGTTATAAAACAAAAAACAAACACAAAGGGCTTTAATATAGAAATACATACTTATTCATTTATATATATATATATCCTCAAAAATACAACTTGCCTAATAATTCTGCACTCCCTGTATATATATATATATATATATATATATATATATATATATATATATGTATTTATATGTGTATCCATAGCTTAGACTGGCCAATAAAATAAAAAATTAAGATAAACAAAAAAGACAAAAAACAGACACTGGACAGAAGAAGATGGGGAAAAAGAGTTAAGGACAGGTGTTTGGATCTCAAAGAAGAACATCAGACGCAAACCCAATGAAAGATGATGGAGGAGTGCTTGACACCATGGGGTAGATTTAATAAGCAGCAGATGCTGGTTTTTACACGCGATGTTTCCAGCTCGCTGGAACATAAGTTAAAGGAATAGTAAATCCAATTTTTTTCTTTCATGATTCGGATAGAGCATGCTATTTTAAAGGGACAGTCTACACCAGAATTTTTATTGTTTTAAAAGATAGATAATCCCTTTATTACCTATTTCCCTGTTTTGCATAACCAACACAGTTATAATAATATACTTTTAACCTCTGTGATTATCTTGTATCTAAGTCTCTGCAAACTGCCCCTTTTTTCAGTTCTTTTGACAGACTTGCAGTCTAGCCAATCAGTGCCTGCTCCCAGATAACTTCTTGTGCATGAGCACAGTGTTATCTATATGAAATACGTGAACTAACACCCTCTAGTGGTGAAAACTGTTAAAATGCAATCTGAAAGAGGTGGGCTTCAAGGTCTAAGAAATTAGCATATGAACCTCCTAGGTTAAGCTTTCAACTAAGAATACCAAGAGAACAAAGCAAAATTGGTGATAAAAGTAGATTGGAAAGGTGTTTAAAATTACATGCTCTATCTGAATCATGAAAGTTTATTTTGGCCTAGACTGTCCCTTTAAGCAACTTTCTAATTTACTCCTATTATCAAATTTTCTTCTTTCTCTTGCTATCTTCGCAGGAATGAAGGCTTTGGAGCCGGCCTATTTTTTGTTCAGTACCCTGGATAGGGCTTGATGATTGGTGCCTGCATTTAGCCATCCAATCAGCAAGCGCAACCCAGGTTCTCAACCTAAAATGGGCCGGCTCCAAAGCTTTTATGCCTGCTTTTTAAAATAAAGATAGGAAGAGCACAAAAAAATTGATAATAGAAGTAAATTATAAAGCTGCTTAAAAATTGCATGTTCTTTCGGAATCATGAAAGAAAAATTTGGGGTTTAGTATACCTTTAAGAAGCGGCTGCTCCTTAACTTGTCCGTCACCTTTTAGGCCGCGAGTGTGCAGAGCGCGGCATTGCACAAGCATTTCACAAGAAATGGTTGTGCAATTTTAAATGTATTTACACCTAATATTTAACATTGCAAGGTTCGTTGCATAGGGGAATATGTTCTAAGTATTTTTATCATATATATTTATAGGTGTAGACATATATTTTACCAAAAAACACTATATATACTATGGCATACTGAGGTTGACGATTTGGATTCACATAAGGTAGGTGGTACGATAGGGATCCCATGAAATAGGTTTTAATCTTCTAACATACTATACATATGGGGTGTTCCATCATATAATTTCCAGCTTTGGGGTTATGTTCTGTGGTGATTCACGGTTGTAAATATTACATACACATGGACCTAAGGAGTTATAGGATGTTGTTGGTAAATATTATGTTTAGGAGGTCACTTTGAATATTTTTGTCACTTCCAGAGGGATGTAATGTGTAGATGATACAAACTACTCATTAACGCCCTGAGGGGTTGTATTTCTGACTGAATATCTCTATCGGTCTGGAAAGTGAATATATCTTTACAGCCTGCTGCATAGTCTTTTTGGTGAGGGAAATTTATGAATGAGTCTGTAGTAAATAAGTATTCACAAGGGCCTCTATTTAACAAAGTCTGGTGGACCTGATCCGACAGTGCGGATCAGGTCCGCCAGACCTTCCTGAATGCGGTGAGCAATACGCTCTCCATATTCAGCATTGCACCAGCAGCTCATAAGAGCTGCTGGTGCAATGCTGCCCCCTGCAGACTTGTGGCCAATGGGCTGCCAGCAGGGAGGTGTCAATCAACCCAATCGTACTTGATCGGGTTGATTTCCGGCGATGTCTGTCCACCTGCTCAGAGCAGGCAGACAGGTTATGGAGCAGCGGTCTTTGTGACCTCTGCTTCATAACTGCTGTTTCTGGTGAGTCTGAAGACTCGCTAGTAACACAGGCCGTTAAGCTCCTTTAGGAACTTGATAGATAGGCCCCTTCATCTCTTTCAGAACGCCCATAGGGGGCGTGACTATGAATGTTAGTGACCAAAAAGAGTGACAGCCTTAGACAAACCTGTTGTGATGTAAATGTTTGTTAACATTGTTGGACAAATACATCTCATACTTATTACATAAAATACATTGGATCCGGACATAACACGTTGTTTCAAGAATGTTACTAATGCGGGAGATATGGATGGTTGGGTAAGCTGACATCAGCAGATATTAGGGATACATTAATGATGGGAGTTACATTTGTTAACAACTTGCTGTGCCCTATTGGGCGTGTCACTAACCCAAATAACCTATTAGATATATAAAGGAAATGATGAGATCAAGAGGCAGACGTGGTGAGGTTTCAATGAACCAATCTGCTAACAGGGAATACACCCAAGCATAAACATATATGTTGGTAAGTTATGTTGCCGTTCTTTTACTCTTTTGCCGCTGATGTTTTATATGCTATATATGATTGCTTTTTTCTTTGGCCCTATGGATTGAGCTCATGAGACAGATATTAATTTGCACATTCAACCATATCACTAGTATTATTCTTTTATGTGCACATAGAATACACTGAGTGAAACAGCCATCAGTGAACAATAAACTATCCATGGTGTCACCCTCAATAACCAGAGTATCAAAATGACTCAAGCACCAGTAGTGTAGATAGGGTGTGCAAAGCTGGAGGAGCCACTGCTCAAAGACTCCCAAATATCAAATAAAAAGAAAATCCAGCAGCACCACAATGGTTATCTTTCAACGTTTTATTAGTACCTGGAGGTAAAAAGATGACGTTTCGGGCTCAGTAGCCCTTAATCATATGACCCTCATTTAAGGAAGATGTATACTGCATGAGGGTCATATGATTAAGGGCTACTGAGCCCGAAACATCATCTTTTTACCTCCAGGTACTAATAAAACTTTGAAAGATAACCATTGTGGTGCTGCTGGATTTTCTTTTTCCCTCAATAACCAGTGGAGCTCAGCTTATAAGTGTTTGGGGAGCTGCCAGCCATGAGAGGTTTAGAACCCTTGGGTAAATTCCTTCTGGACATGAAATCTTATATACCTTGATATTATCCAATTTGTTGCTTATATCATCTAGGGATGACCAAGTTATTGGTATAGGGTTGTATATTCTAGTTTGTTTCAATGCTTCACCCATTTGTCCTCTCGTGTATTCTGAAGCATAGAAATGTCCTAGTACCTCAGCTTTCATACTAACCTTCTAACATTTCATTTACCTATATTTTCTTTCATAGAATTTTTGACCTTCATATTCTTAAACATTTTTTTGGTTATGTCTTAGAATTATTTGCAATTAATGTTTCATTTTCAATTTTGGATAATCGGATTGCTCTTTAGCATGCTTTGTTACATTATATTTGGAATAATGAGTCCATACTATTTTCTTGGAATAATTTAAATGCAGTAATTTCTCTTAGTGCATTTTTTTGTAGCCACATTGGCGTGGATTTATTTATTCTACTCTTACAACCATGAGGTATGTGCTGATGTGTATATTTATTTTAATAGTTCTAAATGTTCTACATTTATCCATTGTCCCAATTTTTGCTATTTAATGATTTCCTTAAATAATTTTTTTTTTAAATAAAATTCTTGGTTGAACCCTTGTAACACTGCTTATGGGAAGCTATTTTAAATATGACCATGTTATGCTCACTGTTACCACAATGTTCTTTGACTTCTATGTTTGATATTATTTCTGTATTATTTGATATCACTAAATCCAGTTTAGCTTTATTTCTAGTTGTGTTTTGCCTTTTCAAATGTTACTAAATATATGTGGCTTAGATCCAGTGATTGTGGAGGGAATGCGATGCAAATTAGCACTTATTGTTCTTCCTTTGACTTCAGATATGCCTAGAACAATTGTCTACAAACATTAAATTAATTATCTTCCACGGAATTTAAGCTAGAAAGAATAGCATACCTTTGCACAATATATTTTTACTTCTTTGGGTTAATGTGTAGTTGATCTTTTGCAAGTCACTAATTCCAGAATAGACAAAGCTGCCCCACACCTGAATATTTCCTCCACCATATTTAACTGCAGTTTCTACACTCTGTGGTGTTAACCTCTCATGCTATCATCTCCTTACATGAACTTATACTACAACCATCCGCTGTATTGCTTGGTACAGTCTAAATGTTTACACTTAAAGGGACACTGAACCCAATTTTTTTATTTTGTGATTCAGAGAGAGCATGCAATTTCAAGCAACTTTCTCATTTTCTCCTATTATCATTTTTTCTTCATTCTCTTGCTATATTTGTTTGAAAAAGAAGGCATCTAAGCTTTTAGGGGGGTTCAGAACTCTGGACAGCAATCCACCAATCAGCAAGGACAACCCAGGTTGTTCACCAAAAATGGGCCGGCATCTAAACTTACATTCTTGCATTTCAAATAAAGATACCAAGAGAATGAAGACAATTTGATAATAGGAGTAAATTAGAAAGTTGCTTAAAATGTCATGCTCTATCTGAATCACGAAAGAAAACATTTGGGTTCAGTGTCCCTTTAAGTGTTATTACACAGTAAGTGGCTTAGAACTACTATTCGGTACTGAGAACAATACTTTGCAAGTCATAATTTGGCTTTGCTTTTGCTTGAATGCTCCTGGTTCAACTGGGCTTTAAATATGAATGCAGATGCTATTTGATTCTGTAATGTTTTCACTTGAAATAATAGTCTTTTAATGGTCTGCTTAGACTTGTTTTCAACGAAAATAATTTGAGTCATTGAGAATCTCTTTAGTGTGCATTGTGCTGCCTCCTTTGAAATAAGCTCAACATAATCACAAAGGTGATTAATAGCTATCTTCAAAGGCCATAACATGAGCACTTGCAGTGGCACTCATATAATTACTAGTAGGACCATACTATTAGAATAAAAATGGGTATTAAAAATGGGTATTAATAATTAAAAGACAAATACAACTCATTGGCTGTCCTGTTTTAGCCATGCTCTCTGTAATATTGTTTGTGTAATCCAAGAATATCTATGAATCCAAGCAAGTGCACCTTATATGAGAACACATTAATTTACTATCATCTATCTAACCACACTAACTGTTCATTTGGGAGAATAGTAGTGCACTCAAGTTTTTTCCTGCTGATCCTGTGTACAGGTATGCTGCAAAGGAAAATGGACAAAATAGACAAATCACAGAAACCTACTATGCTAAATCACTACCTGACGCCAATAGAACATCCTGTAAATCAGCTATCAGATTCTCATAAGAAACAAGTTTCTGTCCAAGTGCATGAACAATCATCTCCCATGCATATCCCAACAACTAAAGAGGATTAAAAGACCTTGTACTCCAGAGACAACATTAAAGTTGCGATGAAGGAAGTTTGTAATCTCTTTGAAGAACTACACAAACATCTTACCCAGACTGTCCAATCTTGAAGAAGGTCAATCAAACATATACCAAGAGCTACAACACACTAAAAAATATCTTCATACACAGGAGGCAACTATCTGCTATCTATTAGATAAAATTGAGAACATAGATAACCATAGCCGCAGAAATAATCTACATATTTGTGGAGTCCCAGAGACCATCAACCAACCATCTCTTCACAGCTATTTGCAAGACCTTTTAAGAACAATAAAGGCATCCCATGATTCAAAAGAAATTACCATTGAAAGGGCCCATAGAGCACTAAGGCCCAAAACCACTGCCTAGGGCTCCTCTGTGGGACATCATTATTAAATTCCTGAACTTTAATGATAAGGAAGATTTTCTGAAAAGTGCTAGAATCAAGGCTCCTATTAGTCATGTAATGATCCCTATTTAATTTTTCTCTGACTTAAGTCCTGGCACCTTACAAAAAAAAGAAGGGTCTTGAAGCATTTCACTGATGTCCTCCATGACAACAAAATAGTCTATCATTTTGGATTCCCAATGAGCATTAGTGCCATGAGAAATGGAAAGACAGCTGTATATGGAATGGCCAAGGACCACCAGAACTTTTGCACAATATGTTGGTCATCACAGTAATATCTTATAGAGCTGCAGAAAATATCCCAAGCTAGCTACAACCTGATTAAATAGAGGAACATCTCATAAAAGATGTTAGCAGTGTGAGAGATGCCTCTCGCAAAACTGGCCAATGAAGGGAACTGTACCTTTCCATACAGACTTACTCTAGAGGTTTGCTTTGATCTGTTTATTAAGATTCTTATATTATATTTTATGTTTTATGTATTACTTTGCAAATCTCGTAATAACTATGCTGTTCTCTGAAACTAAGATATGAGGATAAAAGAATGTACTGTATACTTTACACCCTCACTTTTTATTCCTCTTTTTTCCTCCTCCTCTTTGCTCCTCTTTCCCATTTTCTTTTTTTCCCCTTGTCTTTTTGGGGTAAATTTTAATTCATTTATTTATCTATCTATTTTTATTCCTCATCCTTGTTCTATTTGTATTTATCCATATTAAACATTCTTATTGTATGCTGATACACATGCCATCTTGAAGCCTACCTAATTACATAATATAAACTGTGGTCTCTTGAAGTAGAAAGGCTATCACTCCCATATTATTACTTAGTTAGACTTTCTAGGTTATATCTCTAATATAGGGCAATTTGTGTGTATTTTCTGATCTAGTGATTTTTACTACTACAAATACTTGAATATCTTCCCTCTTCCTTCCTCCCCCCCCCCTTTGTTTTCCTTTTCTCTGTGCATAATATCACATTCAGGCAATCCACAAAATTTGAGTTTTCTGAACATCAATACCAAGGGTCTAAACCACCCAGAAAAAAGAACAATGATGATTAGAGACCTTTGTAGGTTACAGGACAGGACAGTCAGTTCAAGAAGGCCAAAGAGCCAAGTTGGTTTTATAAGATTAATTTCCTGCATACTTTTCATCATTCCCCCAGAAATAATGGTGTGGGTATTCTGATTTGTAAAATATACCTTTCCAACAACTACACCTTTTAAAGGACATTGAGGGAAGATGTATACATGAGCCTATTCTACGGGCATCCAGTCACTTTGGTAGATGTCTACTTCCCTAACCAATCACAGCATATCTTTCTCAAGTCTGTAAATAGCCATATTCTCCCCTGTCTTAAAGGCAACCTGATTATAGGCTAGGACTTCAATGTTCCCGTGAAGACTGAGATGAACACCTCAGGGGCACCTAGTGTATGCCAAAAAAAAAAACAACCTTCAAGACTTCATTTTCTGCATTGCAATCCACTTCCATGTTTTGTATATATCTAGGGTGATTACATGAGTCTGTGAACCCTTGACTTGTTCCCAGTTTGATTGAGAGCTTGCATTGTATGGCTGTATTAGGGACCCAGGTTTTGGGAGAGACCTTGACGTTGTATCTGGGCTTGTCCAATTTGGCCAGATGTAGTAACTAACACTTCCAATTTTACTTTTAATCTTAGCTGAGTACATGCAAGTGAGTGCCAAACATACTCTGTATGTTATATTAATTTGTTTTGTAATTTTCCCTATGGGCCTTGCACCCAGACTTGTCTGAGGTTAACTGCCTGGGACTCTGGGGATGGTACAGCTACATGAGAGTGCTATTGAGCACCCAGGGCTGTGCATGTTGCAAGGTCATAGGATGTATACCCAGTTCAGTCTAAGAGTGCAGTCCCCTTTCATAATTTGTATATGTCTAGGGTGATTACATAAGTCTATGAGCCCTTGACTTATTCCCAGTTTGTTTGATTAAGAGCTTGCATTGTATGACTGAATTAGGGACCCAGATTTTGGGAAAGACCTTGACGTGGTACCTGGACTTGTCCCTTTTTGGACAGATGTGGTAACTAACTCTTCCAGTTTACTTTTCCAGAGTACTTGCAAATGAGTGCTAGACTTCCTCTGTGTGTTTATATATATATATATATATATATATATATATATATATATATATATATATACATACATAAGTGTGCACATCTTTTAGTTACTTGGCCAAAAAATGCACAGGCAAAATGTTTTGTGTACATTGCTCAAAACAATTAGAGGGAACATTGACTGACATCCCCTGCTCATGCATGTTTGGTTGCGCTAGAACAGGAGACAGTGAGCACCCACTCATGAAATTAAAAATAGGGCATTTTTCATTGCCTCTTGGAAACCTTGTTAACCATCACTTTAATAAATGAACCCTTTAGAATCAATCAATACCAAAATACTAGACTTTAGAATAGATATACATTTAGTTTTTATGTTTTTTCATAAAAATTAACAATTATATTCAGGAAGATAAAATAATATTTTTATTTTTTTTAACTTTTCCCCTTCTATTACTTAATACTTATTAAAATGCCTCCAAATTTTGCATTTATTAAAAATGAGGGATCTTATAATATATTTATATTGTCAAGGGAATGCTAAGGTATTTTTTCAAATGCCCCAAAAATAAGACCATTTCCATTGATAGGACAAGTTACTTATAACTGTTGGACCATTCATTTAACTTACAAACCATCTTACTTTTTACTTTTTCAAGACAAAACAAGAAATTGTAAAATGTGGACACAGAGTTTACAATAAGAGGAGTCATTGGGCTCCATTTATGAAGCAGCAACAGATGCTGCTTTGGAGGCTATCATTTCAGGCTCACCTGAAACAGAAGTTAAGAAGCAGCAAAGTTAATAAGACTGCTGCTCCTTAACCTGTCTGCCTCCTTTTAATACAATCTGGATGATTGACAGCCCCTGCTAGTGGCCGATTGGCCGCCAGAGAGCAGGGGCAGCATTGCACAAACAAATCATGTCCTCTAGACATATGATAAATCAACCCCAATAACTTTTTGTAGAATAGTCAAGTTGGAATACTTCTATTATACAAAATATTTTATTATTTTCATTTCTAGTATATATGTAATGCTGCAGAAGTCGTCTTAATAATCAAAGATCAATATCAAGTCCTGGAATCTGAGTCCAGAGCTGAGTGGTAAAGAAGTTGAGAAAGTTTAATAAGGGTAAAGTCTAGTCAAGGAAAATGTAGCTCTAACTGGGGTAATTGCTAAAAAGGTTTGTGCTAAAAGACAGTGGGGGATATTTATCAAAGAGTCAATCTCGGTGCATTCACCAGCGTCAATACACTCGCCAGACATCGCTTCCGCCGATCCACATACGATGCCCTTATTTATAAAAAAAAACGTCAAAAAAACGTGCGTCAAGTACGGCGTGATGAGCATCAGACTGTTGTTAAAGAGACAGTTAAGTCCAAAAAAAACTTTAATGATTCAAATAGGACATGTAATTTTAAACAACTTTCCAATTTACTTTTATCACCAATTTTGCTTTGTTCTCTTGGTATTCTTAGCTGAACGCTAAACCTAGGAGGTTCATATGCTAATTTCTTAGACCTTGTAGGCCGCCTCTAATCTAAATGCATTTTGATTGTTTTTCACCACAAGAGGGCATTAGTTCACGTGTTTTATATCGATAACATTGAGCTCATGCACGTGAATGTACCATGGAGTCAGCTCTGATTGGCTTAAATACAAATCTGTCAAAAGAACTGAAATAAGGGGGCAGTCTGCTGAGGCTTAAATACAAGGATATTACAGAGGTAAAACGTGTATAATTATAACTGTATTGGTTATGCAAAACTGGGGAATTGGTAATTAAGGGATTATCTATCTTTTAAAACAACAAAAATTCTGGTGTTGACTGTCTCTTTAACTAACAGTCATCGATGTTGCGGTTATTCTGTTTTTTCCCAACTTTATTTATACCATTTCATTACTGTCCATGAACAAGCACATTTCTCTAAATCATATTTTTTATTTTCTTTCAGCTAATTTCCAAGAAATAGCACGATTTATACCTCAACACACAATATCTCATAGAAAGTTATTTTTATATTTATTAGTTATACAAAAAAATCTGTTATATGATATTTTCACATAAATTAATTTGTATTTTTATTTCTAGAAATCATGATATGCCTATATCATTTATGTTTTGTTTTTAAATCAGTAATAATGCTAGAATTTGTACATATATATTTGCACATACTTGTATATATATATATATATATATATATATATATATATATATATATTTACAGTATATATATATATATATATATATATATATATATATATATATATATATATGTTTGAAATCTTTTGCAAACATATTTACAAGTCCCTAAATTCCTTTTTTGGTTCTAATCAATGTTGTCTTTCATAATTGTAATCAGGGTATCATTTGTATTTATTTTCAATCAATGGTTATTTTATTTTAAGAGCAGGCCCAGTTTCCTCTCTGCACCTGTGTAACCCTTCTTGATAGAAGTCTAGTTTTAAACACCACCCCTACACAGGTGTTAATAAAATGGGCTGGCATATAAGATGACATTTCTTAATGAAAATGAAAATCAAGAGAAGGAAGAAAAACATTGAAAATAGCATGACAGTAATGAGCTGATTTTATTTTCTGCTGTATCTGATTTATAACAGTTTGTTAGGTTGACTATCCCTTTAAGCTATCAAACATCATTCAATTATTAAAATCATTGTTATAAATATTACACTGTGTGGCCTAATGTCATCATCAATGTTTATCTTTAATACTAATTTCACATATACATCCAAAGTATAATACTAAATGTAACAAATGGCACATACATGTTCTGATGAGGGATCAATGACTCAAGTATAGAGCAATTTGATTCATTAGTGATAGTATAAAATGTATATTTCAATCAGATTGGCTGATGTCAATAATCATGTGATTATGCATTTACCAATAAGTTGTGGAAAACTCTACTACTTTGTGGCTTCTTTATGAGTTTGAGTATTGCGTCAAATATGACGCAATAAGGAAACCTCTGAACAACCAAGTTGCGACATATTTGGTGCAAAGTGGAGAGTGAAGTATTCAAATTATTTTTAATATTGTACATACATACTTTTGTAAATATGTATGCGTGTATATATATATATATATATAGATATAGATATATATATATTATTTTTTTATTTCATGATTCAGATAGAGCATGAATTTTTAATCAATCTTCTAATTTGCTCGTATTATCAATTTTTCTTCTTTCTATGGTAATCTTTATTTGAAAAATAAGATATCTAAGCTAAGGAGGCAGCAAATTTTAGTTTCAGCACCCTGTACAGCACTTTTTTATTGGTGGCTGCCATTTAGCCACCAATCAGCAAGAACAACCCATGTTTTGAAAATAAAATGGGCCTGCTACTAAACTTACATTCTTGGTTTTCTAATAAAGATTGAAAGCGAATGAAATAAAATGAATAATAGGATTAAATTAGAAAGTAGATTCAAATTTCAAGCTCTTCCATGAAATAAAATATGTGGGTTCAGTGTCATTGAAAAATACATAATTTAGAAGTATAATACACAATATAATAAATGCTACTTACAGGCCCTAATGAGCGATTGTAGCGTCCTGTAGTGCTCCTTTTTGCACCGTCTAAGGTCCAAAATCCTCCAGAGACAATGACGACGCAACCTTCTCACACATGAGACGTGATACATTCGTCTTAACATTTCATAGACAATTGTCGCAATCGTCATGTGCGACTCCACGTACTCCTCCAATTCTCTTTGGGAAGTACTTGTCTATCCCGTATACGAGACAGACAAGTTCTCCCTCAGAGAATGGAGGTGGGCGCACCATGATCTTCTATGAAATGTTATGGAAAAAAAAAGTTATCTGAAACACTAATGACACAATTTTTGAGCAATCTGATTAGTTATATAGATTAAAAAAGTATTGTAATTTTTGATTTGCTGATTATCGTGAGTAGAAAAAGTATTGTAAGTTTTGATTTGATGTTTTCATTGATCATGTGATAATGCCCTTTATGTCAAACATGGAAAATAATCTATTAATATCTGCGTCATATATCCTAGTATAAAGCAATGTCAATGCTTGAGTAAAATATTTTTTATATTTTTATCTCTATATCTACTAGTGCACCAAATATGGAGCAATAATATTGCTTTGTAATGAGAAACAAAAATGTAACAATCCATAAGTAATACTGTATTTTTCATTTTTATTCCTATATATATTAGTGCACCAAATATGGAGCAATAATATTGTTTGATTTAGAAAGAGTATCCAATTTTAATAGTTTTTAATTTACTTTTTTATGTAATATGCTTCATTCGCTTGCAGCATCAAACATAAGCTTTCTGTGTTTTCAGACTCCCATTGATTTCTATGGCATTTGCTGCCTCAAGGGTGGTGGTTTGAAAACTAGGTACGCTGCGTCGGAATAGACACAAGCTTACCTGTTAAATGTTTGATAAATTGAGTCGAATGTGAATTCAAAACATCTGTAATGACGCAAGCATCGATCTGCGTTGGATTGAGATCGTGGGAGCGTATATTTCATCACATATTTTAAAATTTGAGGATCTTGATGCTTTGTTAACTACAGCGAATCAATCTCGCGTCATATACGACGCGGGATTTCAGCATATTATCAGTTGACTCTCTGATAAATATCACCCAGTGAATGAAATAACAGAAAACTTTCCAACATTTCACTCACCTACATAATGCATCAAGCCATTTTCTAAACTGCAGACAGTCACTATTTATTTGATGTTTATTAGTCAAATTCTGTTTATTAGATATAAATACCTTTTTCCATTCCATTGCAAAACACATTTCTCTCTCTTTTTTTTTGTATAAAAATCTAAAATGCTAATCTCAAACATTTTCACGCCTCGGGTATCAAGATAGAAAATGCCGCCTGGATGAAGATTGAAGAGGCCACCTGGATGAAGACTTCTCCCCGCTTGGATCAGGACTTCACCACCGGGATGAAGATTGAAGAGGCCATCTGGATGAAGACTTCTCGCCGCCTGAATGAGGACTTCAACGCCGGGATGAAGATCGTTCAAGCGGGACTTCAAAAACTGTAAGTGGATCGTCAGGGGGTTAGTTTTAGGCTTTTTAAAGGGTTTTTTTGGGTGTGTTTTTTTTAGTTTAGGGTCTGGGCAATAAAAGAGCTAAACGCCCTTTTAAGGGCAATTCCCATACAAATGCTCTTTTCAGGGCAATGGGTAGCTTAGGTTTTTTAGATAGTTTTTTTTTTATTTTGTGGGTTTATTTTGTGGGTTTGGAGGGGTGGGGGTTTGTAATGTTAGTGGGTCTTTGTAATTTGTTTTCATTCAAATAGCTGCTATCTTTAGGGCAATGCCCTACAAAAGGCCCTTTTAAGGGCCATTGGTATTTTATTCTAGATTAGTTTTTTTATTTTGGGGTGTTTTTTTATGGGTATTAGAATAGGAATATTTTTTTTTGATAATTTGTTATTTTGTGTAATGTATATTTTTAGGGGGTGTTTTTTTTTAGCAAAATAACTGTTTAACTTAGGGCAATGCCCTACAAAAGGCCCATTTAAGGGCCCCCCAAAAGACCCTTTTAGGGTCCTTGGTAGTTTGCGGAGTGGGGGTTTGTATAGTGTTAGGGGGTGTTTGTATTTTTTTTTTTAGCAAAAGAGCTGTTTAACTCAGGGCAATGCCCTACAAAAGGCCCTTTTAAGGGCCCTTGGTAGTTTGGGGGTGGGGGTTTGTATAGTGTTAGGGGGTGTTTGTATTATTTTTTTTAGCAAAAGAGCTGTTTAACTCAGGGCAATGCCCTACAAAAGGGCCTTTTAAGGGCCCTTGGTAGTTTATTCTACGTTAGGCTTTTTTATTTTGGGGTGTTTTTTTTTAAAAAAAAGGATATTAGAATAGGAATAATTTTTATTTTTTTGGATAATTTCGTTAGGTTTTTTTGAAAGGCAGGTTAGGATTTATTTGACAGGTAATTTTGTATTTATTTTAACTAGGTAGTTATTAAATAGTTAATAACTATTTACTAACTAGTCTACCTAGTTAAAATAAATACAAACTTACCTGTGAAATAAAAATAAAACCTAAGCTAGCTACGATATAACTATTAGTTATATTGTAGCTAGCTTAGGTTTTATTTCCCAGGTAAGTATTTATTTAGTTTTAAATAGGAATTATTTAGTTAATAATTGTAAGTTTAATTTAGATCTAATTTCATTATGTTAAAGTTAGGGGGTGTTAGGGTTAGGTTTAGGGTTAGGAATAGGGTTAGGTTAGGGTTAGGGTTAGGTTTTGGGGTTAATATAGTTTAATTTAGGTTGTTGCGATATGGGGGGCTGCAGTTTAGTGGTTAATAGGTTTATTTAGTGATTCAGATAGAACATGCAATTTTAAACAACTTTACAGATTACTTATATGTTCTCTTAGTATCTTTTTGTTGAAGGGGTCAGAAATGCACTACTGGAAGCTAGCTGAACACATCTGATAAGCCAATATCGAGTTTGGAACAGCCAATAGGATGAGAGCTGTTCAAATCCTATTGACTGATTGGAACAGCCAATAGGATTTTAGCAGCTCTAATCCTATTGGCTGATTGAAATCTTTCAGCCAATAGGAATGCAAGGGACGCCATCTTGGATGACGTCACTTGCATTGAAGTTCCAGTTTACGGCGGCAACTGTATGAAGAGGATGTTCAGCACCAAATGTCTTCAGGAAGGACCTGCTCCACGCCGGATGGATGAAGATAGAAGATGCCGTCTGGATGAAGACTTCTTGCCGCCTGGATGAGGACTTCGCCTGCTGGATGAAGATGGAAGAGGCCACCCGGATGAAGATTTCTTGCTGGCTAGGTTTTTTTTGGGGGGGCTTTTTTATTTTGATCGGGCTATTAGATTAGGTGTAATTCATTTTGTATTTTTGATAATGTGTTGATTTTTTTTGTAACTTAGCGTTTATTTTTTTGGTAATTTAGTAATTTTTTATAAGGTTTAATAGTAGATTTAAATAATTTGAGTAGGGTTAGGTTTTTTAATATGTAATTTAGTTTATTTAATTGCTAGTTTAATTTAATTGATAGTATAATAGTTAGGGTAGGTTAATTAATAGTTTAAAAATAGTTTATTTTAATTCTACAGGTAAGTTTTAATTTATTTGAAGATAGGGATGTTGTAATTATAATTTAAAGTTAGTGGGTTGTTAGGTTTAGGTGTTAATTGCTTAATTTAGTTTATGGCGATGTGGGGGGCTGGCGGTTTAGGGGTTAATAGTTTTAGTTAGTGGTAGTGATGTGGGAGGCCAGAGGTTAAGGGGTTAATATGTTTATTTAGTGGCGGCAGGGTCGGGGAGCGGCAGGATAGGGGTTAATAAGTTTATTTAGGTTGCGGCGGGGTCTGGGAGCGGCGGAATAGGGGTTAATAACATTATGTAGGTGTCAGCGATGTCGGGGGCGGCAGATTAGGGGTGATTAGACTCTGGATTTATGTTAGGGTGTTAGGTGTAAACGTTACTTGTTTTCAACCATATAAATCAATGGGATATCTGGCAGCATCAAACATAAGCTTTCGCTGCTTTCAGACTCCCATTGATTCCCATGGCATATGCGGCCTCCAGGGTGGTGGATTAAAAACCAGGTACGCTGGGCCGGAATAGCCGTGAGCGTACCTGTTAGAAATTTAATAAATGGGAAAAAGTGTCAGATAGAGCCGAATGTGTATTCGGAACATCTGTAATGATGTAAGCATCAATCTGCGTCGGATTGAGACCGGCGGATCGTAGGTTACGTCACAAATTTAAACTTTTGCCGGTCTGTAGGCTTTGATAACTAGGTCAGATCAAGCTCACAACAATTACGCAGCAAAATTCCGGCGTATTTGCGGTTGACGGCTTGATAAATATCCCCCTCAGTCTCATTAGTTTTCACTCTCCAAGACTCAGTCTCATTAGTTTTCACTCTCCAAGCCTCAGTGTCATTAGTTTTTGCTCTCTAATCCCCAGTCTCATTTTCCCCCTTTCCTATTGATTTTCCTATTAAAAGGGAACTGTGCATGCTCTTAGTGCCCTTGTATAGAGTCTATCTCTGGGTATATTAATTTATGATTTCTACTGACTTTTGACTTGTAAAACTCCATTTTTTTTGTGTGATTATAGCTTAATAATGAGTTATAGCTTCAAATATGGTTATTTTGTCCATAGTGTAAATATATACAGTGGGGAAAAAAGTATTTAGTCAGCCACCAATTGTGCAAGTTCTCCCACTTAAGAAGATGAGAGAGGCCTGTAATTTTCATCATAGGTATACATCAACTATGAGAGACAAAATGTGGAAACAAATCCAGACAATCACATTGTCTGATTTGGAAATCATTTATTTGCATATTATGGTGTAAAATAAGTATTTGGTCACCTACAAACAAGGAAGATTTCTGGCTCTCACAGACCTGTATCTTCTTCTTTAAGAGGCTCCTCTGTCCTCCACTCATTACCTGTATTAATGGCACCTGTTTGAACTTATCAGTATAAAAGACACCTGTCCACAACCTCAAACAGTCACACTCCAAACTCCACTATGGTGAAGACCAAAGAGCTGTCGAAGGACACCAGAAACAAAATTGTAGACATGCACCAGGCTGGGAAGACTGAATCTGCAACAGGCAAGCAGCTTGGTGTGAATAAATCAACTGTGGGAGCAATAATTAGAAAATGGAAGACATCCAAGACCACTGATAATCTCCCTCAATCTGAGGCTCCACGCAAGATCTCACCCCGTGGGGTCAAAATGATCACAAGAACTGTGAGCAAACATCCCAGAACCACATGGGGGGACCTAGTGAATGACCTGCAGAAAGCTGGGACCAAAGTAACAAAGGCTACCATCAGTAACACACTACACCTCCAGGGACTCAGATCCTGCAGTGCCAGACGTGTCCCCCTGCTTAAGCCAGTACATGTCCGGGCCCGTCTGAAGTATGCTAAAGAGCATTTGGATGATCCAGAAGCGGATTGGGAGAATGTCATATGGTCAGATATAACCAAAGTAGAACTGTTTGGTAGAAACACAACTCGTGTTTGGAGGAGAGAGAATGCTGAGTTGCAACCAAAGAACACCATACCTACTGTGAAGCATGGGGGTGGCAACATCATGCTTTGGGGCTGTTTCTCTGCAAAGGGAAAAGGACGACTGATCCGTGTACATGAAAGAATGAATGGGGCCATGTATCGTGAGATTTTGAGTGCAAACCTCCTTCCTTCAGCAAGGAAATTGAAGATGAAATGTGGCTGGGTCTTTCAGCATGACAATGATCCCAAACACACTGCCTGGGCAACGAAGAAGTGGCTTCATAAGAAGCATTTCAAGGTCCTGGAGTGGCCTAGCCAGTCTCCAGATCTCAACCCCATAGAAAACCTTTGGAGGGAGTTGAAAGTCCGTGTTACCCAGCGACAGCCCCAAAACATCACTGCTCTAGAGGAGATCTGCATGCAGGAATGGGCCAACATACCAGCAACAGTGACCAAATACTTATTTTCGACCATAATTTGCAAAGAAATTCTTTCCAAATCAGACAATGTGATTGTCTGGATTTGTTTCCACATTTTGTCTCTCATAGTTGAGGTATACCTATGATGAAAATTACAGGCCTCTCTCATCTTATTAAGTGGGAGAACTTGTACAATTGGTGGCTGACTAAATATTTTTTTGCCCCACTGTATATATATATATATATATATATATATAAAAGTTAATAAAAAAATCCTAAAACATCCACCTTTATGTCTTTACAGTCTATTCACAACAAGTATGTGTCTGCTGTGGACTGTCATGTTCCGGTGTACATGCGCTCAGGACACAGACCCTCGGGGCAGTGGTAGGGATTTGAAGACACCGACCCCTGAGCCAGGGAAGAGTATCCTGGATGTGGATATATGATATTCTGTGATTCATAGTTGCTAGAAGTTATTGTAGAATTCATGGAGAGTGCAACATTTGTATACAATATATTCTGGCTTCACTGTGACTTATAGTTAGTTAATAGGAGTAACTGCAGGATTCAATGAGAGAAAAATATAGCAATGTGGAATGTTCAGGCTTCAGAGTAAACTGGTCGAGGATTGACACTTAGATGCAAACTAAGGTTTGTTGAAGGTTCACAGTACATAATGTTATATAGAGCTGTATGTCAGAATTAAGCAGAGCAGCACAGGTGATAGACAAGTTGCAAGTTTTAGGCATTAATTACTCTTTGTGCATATATATGCAAACTAAGGTTTGTTGCAGGTTCACAGTACATAATATTATATATAGCTGTATGTCAGTAATAAGCAGAGCAGCACAGGTGATAGTCAAGCTGCAAGTTTTAGGCATCAATTACTGTTTGTGCATATATTGGAGAATCACATGAAAGCTTTTAACTGAACACATAGATGCAGAGTTCTGAATATGTTAACATATTTGTAGAATGATACTTCAGCTATGACAACTTGTAGCAGAGAATAGTTATAAAGTTCTGAGTAAGATGCTGTTGTAATAATTAGAGAGTGATGATAACCAAAAGTATACTTGATTTATAATAAAGTTCAGAGTTTAAGTAGCAGTGTCCAGGTAACAAAATGGAATTATTTGGATACAGGAAACAGTCACAGACCTCTGTTGTTCAGGATCACAACTTCAAAGTTAATGCAAAGCACATTAGACCTGAGAAGGCTTAAAAAGAGGCTGAGGGAATCACTGTAAATACTGCCCAAAACAGCATGAGTGTCAGAATCAGGAAAGGCAGTCTTAAAGGGATAGTGACATTAGGCTGAGATATGTTACAGAACCCCCTCCTTAAAGGCGACAACCAGGCGCCAAATGCAATCTAAAAGGAGAGAGAACAAAAATGATATGAAGAGCCGGTAGTAGGTGTATGGAGGTAGTGAGGCCAATCGGAAATCAAGAAAGGAGGGTTGGAGATCTCTTGAAAAAGTAAAATGACAAAGCAAAGGCCATGGAATTCAGGTATCAAAAGATCTTGACAATGATGAGAGTAAAACTTGAAGTCATCTTTCTTGTAGTCATCGTAAGAATTCATGAACATAACATACAATAAGCTTCCTACTACAGAACCATCCTGAGAGTTGATAGGCGGATATTCTTCATGATAGATGACTGTCAGTATATTTATAAGAATCTCAGTAGTGCTCTCCAAATAATATGTCAGTCTATGGCAGGGTTATAATACAATATATTTAATAATTATCCTTTCAAAATAAACCCTCAATCAATATGCATCTACTAGAAACCATAAAATGAATATAAATACCTGAATTCTTTTTATTAGTTAATATCTATGCACACATTGGAATATATTTGTAGAGATCAGAATGTGAGTCAATACTATACACGTTTAAAAACTATTAAAATACGCTATACTTCTTACAATGCTCATAAAGTTTACCTTTAGAACTGGCCTTATTCACAATAGCCTTTCATTCAGAGTTGCATTTAACATATCACAATGAGACTTAAGATAGCAGCTACTAACATTCAAGTAATATACTCAGCTATTTAACCACACTTTATTCTAATACAATTCTAATTTAAAACATCCTAAATTGTATATATTATTTGTGTCAATAACCAAACTCTGAGTTATAACTCTATATTTGCACAGATAAAACAATTTAGCATCAAGGATATATATTTAACAATACATAGACTATGAATATGAGCTAAAATATAAACTGCTCTTTAAATTTATTTACGACAGCAATCTTTTAATACATTACCAAGATGAACACCAATCGATATCCAGTATTTCTTAATAGGAACAATCTCACCTCAGAATACAAAAATTGGGGATATCCGCATATGGAGTATAAGAGTAGTTGTGTGCTTTAATAATAACTACAGTAGTTATTCCTTCAGGATTAGCCAATAGCCAGCAGCAGCCTCTATGCTTGGGGTTAAATCATCTGATCTCACCCCTCCCCTTTTTTTTGATCATTACCCCTCATTGGTGAGGATTGGAAACGCCCAAACGGAAGCTTGTCTCGGATTGGCCCTTTGCAACTGAACATGGATTGGTTCATCTGGAAATGCATGTTGTCAGGGAGATGCATCCCTGCAACAACCAATCGTCTCTTTGCTGTAATACCTGCATCGCAACACCAGATTTTGTCCATCGAGGGCAGCATGACAACAACACAGCAATACATTTCACCATCCAACATTTTTAACAATTCAATATTTCTATGAAGTGGTTATTCATTAGACCATAACTTCCTGCATCAATCACTCACAATATTAATTATAGTTGGGGCAGCATCATATCATTTTTCTGCTTATTCTAATATGAAACATCATTTGTCTTTAAGATTATATTATATTAAAACAATTTATATTACTAACTATTCAAGATTTATAGCATTTAAAATCCTGATATGGCATTCATGCAAATACAGCATGTTTCACATATTTAACAAATTCTGCATGCATGAATCTTGTCTATGGTCCATCTGAAATAAAAATAAGTGTTATTAATCATTTCTTTTTAGGTCCACAAATATCTATTTATATTCTTAAAAATACAGAGGCTAAGATATTTTATGCTTTAAAAAAATAATAAAATATATATATATATATATATATATATATATATATATATATATATATATATATATATATATATATATACACACACACACACACACACACATTCATTTCTATGCAGTGTTCAAAATGATATAAAATCCAGCAAATAATAGATTGCTACATAGTTATTCATCCAGATATCCCATTCATCAGTTGTTCCTATAATTTTCATTAGATTTCTGCTTATCTAGTTTATCAATCTCAGCAAATATTTATCTAACATGAATGCTATCTGTCACTGCTTCTTAGGTCCATAATTTCCCATATTCATGTGTTTATATTTAATATCACATAAATAGACAGTCTCATATCCATTAAAATATATATTTTCCTACAATGCTGATGTATATTTTACTTGAAATCTAAATACAGTTGTATTTTAAACAGTGAATTATGAGAGTCACAATACAACATATTTGCTGTTTAGCTAGCAATACAGACGTGTATTTGATGTTCAGGGGCAATTAACAAGCCTGTGCTAATTACCATTTCCCTATGATTTTGACCAGCTTTTCACTGCTGATTACAGACTCAGCATCCCTCTCACCACAGGTAGTAGTATCCTGATCTAGGTACCATGCTTATCTTTGTTTGAAAAAGATCTAATCTCATCAAGTGGTGAGGTAAAAAAAAATATGTTTTGAAGTTTGTATTTGGCTAGGGTGCAAATGTCCCCTTTTAAAGTTTATTGGGACATCCTGTCTGTATTTGAGTCTTGAGATGTGTATTCAAATCATGTGGGTTTTGAGTCAATTCCTGGCATCAGAATTGCAACCCTATTTTAATAATATCTGATAAAAATATGGCTTCAAATAGAAACACATTCTTTTGTATTATATATATATATATATATATTAGTATATATATATATATATATATATATAATTTACCTGTACCCTGACATGACCATGTACACAGCCAATGAAAAGGCACCCAGTCCTAGACATATGAATAGGCTTTCCTCAACTTCAGAAATAGAGATGCAGCATTCTGGATTGATAACCAGATTAACCACCTTTGGGTCAGAGATTTGAGTGTCTCAGAATTAACCTCTTGGCTGAGGATTAGATATACTCCAAAAGAAAAAGCCATATTCCAACCAAAAGAAATGCCATAACGTTTAACATTGTGGGTTTTATACATTTTTTATTTTTATTAATCCTGAATTGATCATAGAAAGCATGAACACATATTCAGGTGTTTCAGTTTTGATTGACAAAAACGTATTAAATGGGAGCAGTTGTGTTAATTAACTTAAATGATTCAGATAGGGCATACAATTTTAAACAACTTTCCAATTTACGTTTAGAATCAAATTTGCTTTGTTCTATTGGTATTCTTTGTTGAAAGCTAAACCTAGGTAGTCTCATAGTCTGATTTCTAAGCCCTTGAAGGCTGCCTCTTATCTCAGTGAATGTTATATTTTTTCACAGTTAGATAGTGCTAGTTTATGTGTGTCATATAGCTAACTTTCACCTAGATTACGAGTTTTGCGCTATACCAGGTGCGTAAATAATGCAAAAAAATTAGCGGTATCGCACTTTCCATAGCGCTGCCATTTCGAGTTACTAAAATACCTCCTTGTGCTGTGCGTTATGGTGTGTTAAACTCCATACCACACAAAAGCCAAGGGCTGAGTTTTCGTGCTCGTGCACGCTTTTCCCCATAGACATCAATGGGGAGAAAGTGTTAGAAAAAAATCTAACACCTGCGATCGCAGAATGGCAAATCGCCATAATGCAACCTGATTGATGTCTATGGGGAAAAGAAAATTATGTTTAAACCTAACACCCTAACATAAACCCCTAGTCTAAATACCCCTAGTCCCCTGCCCCCCGACATCGCCAACACTAAATAAAGTTATTAACCCCTATTCCGCCGCTCCCCGAGATTGCCGACACTAAATAAAGTTATTAACCCCTAAACCGCTGCCCGGACATCGCCGACGGTAAATAAACCTCTTAACCCATAAACCACCGCCTCGAAACATTGCAACACTAAATAAAAAAAGATTAACCCCTAAACTGCCGCCCCCCGACATCGCTGACACTAAATAAAGTTATTAACCCCTAATCCGCCGCTCCCTGACATTGCCAACACTAAATAAAATTATTAACCCCTAAACCACTGCCCCCGACATCGCCGACACTAAATAAACCTATTAACCTCTAAACCGCCATCCCGACACTAAATAAAATTAATAACCCCTAAACAGCAGCCCCCGACATTGCCAAAACTAAATAAAGCTATCAACCCCTAATCCGCCGCTTCCCGACATCGTCAACACTAAATAAACGTATTAACTCCTAAACTGCCAGCCCCCACATTGCAGATAATAAAACTATTAACCCCTTATCCGCCGCCCACCCACATCGCTACTACTATAATAAACCTATTAACCCCTAAACCGCCGCCCCCACATCGCCAACACTATAATAAAGTATTAACCCCTAAACGGCCAGCCCCCCACATCGCAACTAATAAACTAAACCTATTAACCCCTAAACCTCCAGCCCCCCACATCACAACTAATAAACTAAACCTATTAACCCCTAAACCGCCAGTCCCCACATCACAACTAATAAAATAAACCCATTAACCCCTAAACCACTGACCCCCCATATTGCAAAACACTAAATTAAACTATTAACCCCCTAAACCTAACACCCCCCTATCTTTAAATTAAAAGTTACAATATAACCATCTTAAAATAAATAAAAACTTACCTGTGAAATAAAAAAAAACTAAGATTAAATTATAAATTAAGCTAACATAACTATTCTAACAAAATAAAATAAGCTACCAATTTAAAATACTAAATTACAAATTGAAATAAACCTAATACTATGAAAAGATTAAAAAAATGTAACATTACAAAAAAAACACTAAGATTACAAAAAATAAAAAACAAAATTATTCAAAATAATAAAAATTACACCTAACCTAATAGCCCTATAAAAACAAAAAAAGCCACCCCAAAATAAAAACACTCCCTAACCTAACAATAAACTACCAATAGCCCGTAAAATGGCTTTTTGTAGGACATTGCCCTAAGTTAAACAGCTCTTTTACATTAAAAAATTACAAAGCCCCCCCTAAAATTAAAACCCCCCACCCAACCAACCCCCCAAAATAAAAAATCTAAGTCTAAAATAATCCTAAAATACCCATTGCTCCTTAAGGGGCATTTGTATGGGAATTGCCCTTAAAAGGGCATTCAGCTCTTTTACTGCCCATCCCTAATCTAAAAAAAAAAAAAAAAAAAATCAAAATAACAGCCTAACACTAACCCCAGAAAATCTACTCATGGTTCTTGAAGTCCAGACATCCATCTTCATCTAGGTGGTGAGAAGTCTTCATCCAAGCAGCGACATCTTGATCCGTCGCAGGGGCATCTTCTTTCATCAACCCGGTGTCGCGGAGCTGTGGAGGCGCGGAGCTGTGGAGGCGTGGAGCATCATTGCCGGTGGTGCAGACGTCCATTGTGGAGGATACTCTTCATATGGTCCCTTCTGTACACTGAAGCTTTAATGTAAGGTACCCATTTAAATGGCTCGTGTTGGTATAGGCTGTAACACAAGCATTTTAGCCGGACCGCACAACCTGTAATACGGTGCTATGGAAAATCCTGCACTCAAATGTCATTTTTTGAGTGAGGAATGGAGGTTTGCGTTAAGGCTAAAATGCTTGCGGTATAGCTATACCGCCGTGACTCATAATATATGCGTTACCTGCCATTCTACGCGCAATGGCCAGTTTTTCAGCGGTATAGCCATACCGTGCCATAACGCAAAACTTGTAATCTAGCCGATTGTGCTCTCTCCCGTGGAGTTATGTAGGAGTCAGCACTTATTGGCTAAAATGCAAGTTTGTAAATAACATTGAGTTAAGGGGCAGTTTACAGAGGTTTAGATACAAGGTAATCACAGAGGTAACATGTTTATTAAAAAGAATAGTAAACACCAAAAATGTTATTGTTTAAAAAGACAGATAATCCCTTTATTTACCATACCCCAGTTTTGCTTAACCAACACTGTTATAGAAGTAAATACTTTTAACCTCTGTAATTACCTTGCATCTAAGCTTCTGACTGCCTCCTTATCTCAGATCTTGTGACAGACTTGCAATTCAGGCAATTAGTGCTGACTTAAATAACTTTGCGTGCTTGAGCACAGTGTTATCTATATGAAACACATGAACCAACGCCTTCTAGCTGTGAAAAACTGTCAAATGTATTCAGATGAGAGGCGGCCTTCAAGGGCTTCGAAATTAGCATATGAGCCTACCTAGGTTTAGCTTTCAACTAATAATAACAGAAAGAGAACAAAGCAAATTTGATGATAAAAGTAAATTAGTTTTTTAAAATTGCATGTCCTATCTGAATCATGAAAGTTAATTTTGGACTTTACTATCCCTTTAATATAACAGTGTTGGTTATGCAAAACTTGGGAATGTGCAATAAAGGGATTATCTATCGGCTAGATTACGAGTTCGGCGTTAGCTTTAAAAAGCAGCATTAAGGGGTCCTAACGCTGCATTTTAACGCCCACTGGTATTACGAGTCAGGCAGGTACAGGTGTACCACTCCCTTTTTTTCCGTGACTTTTCCATACTGCCATACATACATACTTAAAAGGGCCTTTTGCGGGGCATTGCCCCAAAGTAATCAGCTCTTTTACCAGCCCTTAAAAGGGCTTTTTGCGGGGCATTGCCCCAAAGTAATCAGCTCTTTTACCTGTAAAAAAAAAAAGAAATACAATACCCCCCCAATATTAAAACCCACCACCCACATACCCCTAGTCTAAAACCCACCCAATCCCCCCTTAAAAAAACCTAACACTAACCCCCTGAAGATCACCCTACCTTGAGCCGTCTTCACCCAGCCGGGCCGAACTCTTCATCCAATAAAGAAGAGGTCCTCCAGAGGGTCCGAAGCCTTCATCCTATCCGGGCAGAAGAGGATATCCAGACCTGAAGAAATTTTCATCCAAGCGGCATCTTCTTTCTTCATCCTTCCGGAGCGGAGCGGCACCATCTTGAAGACAACACGGAACATCCTCCTTGCCCGACGACTAGACGACGAATGACGGTTCCTTTAAATGATGTCATCCAAGATGGCATCCCTCGAATTCCGATTGGCTGATAGGATTCTATCAGCCAATCGGAATTAAGGTAGGAAAAATCTGATTGGCTGATCCAATCAGCCAATCGGATTGACCTTGCATTCTATTGGCTGATCGGAACAGCCAATAGAATGTGAGGTCAATCCGATTGGCTGATTGGATCAGCCAATCGGATTGAACTTCAATCCAATTGGCTGATTGAATCAGCCAATCAGATTTTTCCTACCTTAATTCCAATTGGCTGATAGAATCCTATCAGCCAATCGGAATTTGAGGAACGCCATCTTGGATGACGTCATTTAAAGGAACCGTCATTCGTCGTCTAGTCGTCAGGCAAGGAGGATGTTCCATGTCAGAGGTCTTCAAGATGGTGCCGCTCCTCTCCGGAAGGATGAAGAAAGAAGATGCCGCTTGGATGAAGACTTTGGATCCTCTGGAGGACCTCTTCTTGCCGGATTGGATGAAGAGTTCGGCCCGGCTGGGTGAAGACGGCTCAAGGTAGGGTGATCTTCAGGGGGTTAGTGTTAGGTTTTTTTAAGGGAGGATCAGGTGGGTTTTAGAGTAGGGGTATGTGGGTGGTGGGTTTTAATGTTGGGGGGTATTGTATTTCTTTTTTTTTTACAGGTAAAAGAGCTGATTACTTTGGGGCAATGCCCTGCAAAAGGTCCTTTTAAGGGCTATTTGTAATTTAGTTTAGGATAGGGAATTTTATTATTTTGGGGGGCTTTTTTATTTTATTAGGGGGATTAGATTAGGTGTAATTAGTTTAAAATATTGTAATTTCTTTTTTATTTTCTGTAATTTGGTGTGTTTTTTTCCGTAATTTAGTTTATTTAATTTAATTGTATTTAATTGTAGGTAGTTTAGGTAATTAATTTAATTATAGAGTAGTGTTAGGTGTAATTGTAACTTAGGTTAGGGTTTATTTTGCAGGTATATTTGTCTTTATTTTAGCTAGGTAGCTATTAAATAGTTAATAACTATTTGATAGCTATGGTACCTAGTTAAAATAAATACAAAGTTGCCTGGAAAATTAAAATAAATCCTAAAATAGCTACAATGTAACTATTAGTTGTATTGTAGCTATATTAGGGTTTATTTTATAGGTAAGTATTTAGTTTTAAATAGGGTTAATTTATTTAATTATAGTAATTTAATTTAGATTTATTTAAATTATATTTAATTTAGGGGGGTGTTAGGGTTAGGGTTAGACTTAGGTTTAGGGGTTAATACATTTATTATAGTAGCGGCGACGTTGGGGGCGGCAGATTAGGGGTTAATAATTGTAGGTAGGTGGCGGCGATGTTAGGGATGGCAGATTAGGGGTAAATAAAAATTTTTGTTTTTTGTTTTAATTTTTAAAACCAGCTTTATTAAACATGAAAAAGAATCAGAAATACAACACTGGAATAGCATAACATAACATCATCCGTTGTAGGATTATTACTCCACATAACAAGAGATAGCATAAGACCTACACACAATGAAGTACATATGTTCGTCTACAGTGTCTGACTTGTCCGACTCAAAGGAGCGAAAAAGATTGTACAGTTGCATTTCCGAATGATAATGAGAACGGAGGGGGGGGGGGGGACTAGACACCCCTCCAAAACAGTAAAGCATGGTACCAATAAATTTTTTGATTTTACAGAGATAAAAGAATATATAAAGACTCATAGTAAATAGAAGGGAATAGGCAGAGAAGAAATAGAGGGAAGAAGAGAGGGGTACATACATTGGGGAAAGGAGGAGGGGGAGAAGGGAGAAGAAGGAAAAAAAAAAAAAAAAAGGGGGGAGGGGAAAGGTGGAATGCTCGAGCATGGGGTAATATGTAGCAATTTAAGCAGTAATTGAAGCGGGTATGGGCTCAGATTGGGGTGTCCTTCCATACCGCCAGCATCATATCATGGGTTGCCAGCTGATTGATTTTAAAGTAATGCAGTCTCTCTAAGTTTAGCAGGTCGTCCACCGAGGCACACCACTCATCCAGGGAGGGGGTTTGTTTGGACTTCCATTTATGAGGGATCAGTCTCTTGGCTCTCGTAATCATTATTAGAAGCAGCGCTCTAGCAAAGTCATTTTTTAATTTAGGAATTTGCAACAGGAGTATGGTATCAGGGGCATCAGGTATCGGAGTCTGCACCTTGTGTGACATTGTCTTAAGAACTGTCGACCAGAAATCTCTCAACAAAGGGCAGGACCACCAGATATGCATAAGAGAGCCAAGCTCTCCGCATCCCCTCCAGCAGTATGGACTTGCCGAGGGAAAGTACTTATGCAGTCTCACTGGGGTGTGATACCACCTGGTTAATAATTTCAGGTGTATTTCTTGTACTGTCGCCGATACTGACGACCGCCGCGCAAGGGCAAATGATTTTAGCCAAACGTCTTCGTCAATAGTTCTGTCAAGGTCTCTGCACCAAGCTAATGTAAAGGAGGGGAGTTGAACATCTGGGGGAGTGAGTAAGAGTTTATAAACTTTTGATATCAGCCGTTTGGGGGGGTGTGGTTTTTGTGCACAGCTGTTCAAATGGAGTGAGGTCCCTATTAAACCTATCTTTGTGTTTATGATGCATGAGAAAGTGCACTAGCTGATGATATCGCAGCCATGAGGAAAAAAGAGTACGGTAATGTGTTGACATATCTAGTTGTGTACGCAGCCTGCCCTCATGTATGGCAAAGTGTAGAATACCGTCTCGCAAATGGTAAAACGTACTCAATCGAGTACCCAAAACGTGATATGGAATATCAGGGTTTTCAATTATTGGGATCATGGGGGAGTGGACTTTTGTGTGTCATTTCGCGACCACTCAACCACTCTCTGCAAAAGAATTGCTCTTCTATACAGTGATAGATCAGGGAATCCCAGCCCTCCTCTTTCGCGAGGAAGATATAGTGTCTTCCGAGGCACTCTTGGTTTAACTCCTGACCAAATAAATTGCTCAAGAGATCGTTGCAACTGTGATAAATAATCACCAGGCAGGGCAATAGGCACAGTCTGTAGGATGTACAAGATTTGCGGCAGAACATTCATTTTAATCAAGCTTATTTTCCCTAGCCATGTTAACATCTTGTTCCTCCAGGAGGATAAGTCAGTGATAATATCCTGGCGTAGGGGTAAATAGTTGTGTTTGTATAGGTCAGAGGGGTTTGTGGACAGGTATACACCCAGATATTTTAATCTGGAGGCGGCTACAGGTATGTGAAATTTTTGGGCTATTTCTTGGACAAGTTCTGGGGGAGAATTAATATTCAGTAGCTCTGACTTGGATAGATTGAGATGAAAATCAGAAAGCTCACCATATTTTTGCAATTCACCAAGCAACTCTGGGATCGATGTGTCAATTTTGGTGAGGGTGTAGAGGATATCATCCGCATATAGTGCTTGTTTAAATTCATTGTCACCTACTTGCATCCCACAGATCTTTGGGTTTTCCCTAATTTTTTGTGCCAATGCTTCAATAGAGAGAGCAAAGAGGAGCGGAGATAGAGGGCAGCCTTGCCTAGTGCCATTCGTAATATGAAAGGTCTCAGATAAGGTGTTATTTATCCGGATCCTAGCATTCGGCGCAGAGTATAATGCGAAAGTCATGTTGATAAAGGGGTTGCCGAAATTCATCGCCTTCATGACCCTTTGGAGAAAAAGCCAATTCACCCGGTCAAAGGCTTTCTCCGCGTCAGTCGAGAGCAGGACCATTGGCCTACCCTCGACACGTGCGTGGGATATCAACTGTAGCACTTTATTAGTGTTATCCCGTGCCTCCCTGCCAGGGACAAAACCCACCTGATCCGACGATATCAGGGAAGGGAGAAATCTATTTAGCCTCTTTGCAAGCACTTTCGCATAGGCTTTCATGTCCGTATTCAGGAGAGAAATTGGGCGGAAATTGGCTGGGGAAGTAGGGGGTTTGCCCTGTTTAGGGATGACAGTGATGTGTGCCTCTAGGGACGTAGTGGGGAGTGTGGGGTATTTGATCAGGTTATTAAATAGTAGGAGCATGGAGGGACCCAGAGTGTCAAAGAAAGCACAATAGTATTTGGGAGTAAATCCATCGGGGCCGGGGCACTTCCCACCCGGGAGATCTGTCAGGGCTTGGGCTAGTTCCTCAAGAGTGATGGGAGCATCAAGAGATTCCCTGTCACTAGTAGAAAGCTGGGGGATAGACAGGGAGCACAGGTATTTGTCTATTGCATCCTGCTTTTCTAACTCAGTCAAATCTTGGTGTCCGGCCTCGCGTGACTGCGAGATGTTATAGAGTTTAGTGTAATATGTATGGAAAGAGTCTGCTATTTGTCTAGTTCCCTTCACTGCTGTACCGTCTTCCTTTTGTATCATATAGATATGGGATTTAATTTGCTGTCTACGGATGTTTCTGGCCAAGAGTTTACCAGGCCTGTTGCCCCCTTCATAGTATTGTTGTTTTGTCTTGAACAGCTTATGATGTAGCGTCTCAAATTGGTGTTGGGTAAGGAGTGATCTAGCCTCAGTCAACGACCTGCCTATAGCCCCATTCGAGGGATCTTGTTTATGTGTGGTTTCTAGTTCAGACACTTTTTGTAGGAGTTGTGTATGTTTTATTCTCTGCTGTTTCAACAATTGGGCCTTATGTTTAAGGAATTCGCCTCAAATAACACACTTGTGTGCTTCTCAAAAGCTGGTGATAGAAGTATGTGCAGGGTCGTTGTGTGTCATGTAGTCCGTTAGTGATTTTTGGATCGCGGATTTAATGTCCTGTCTCTCTAATAGGTGATCGTCTAATTTCCAAATGTAAGACGTAGGAGGAAGGTCAGGCCATAGGATGTTACAAATTATAGGAGCATGGTCTGACCATGTAATAGAGTCTATTTTAGAACTAACGGTCATGTCCAGTCCAGTCGAGTTAAAAAGAAAATAATCAATACGGGAGTATTTATTGTGTGGGGGGGAGTAGTAAGTATAGTCTCTCCCAGATGGGTGAAGTGTTCTCCACACATCATGTAGTTGGAGATTCGAGATGGCTGTCCTAACAGATTTAATTATTTTAGAGGGAATACTCGCTGATCCGTTGGATGTGTCTACACACACATCCAAAGGTATTTTAAGGTCCCCTGCCAAAAACAGAGGGCCCCTAGAGTGGTCAAGAATTAACTTTGAGACTTTAGACATGAAACAATGCTGGTCGGCATTTGGGAAATAGACAGTGGCCAGCGTAATCGGGTGATCATACAGTGTGCCAGTAATCAGCAAAAACCTACCCTCAGGGTCTATTTCAATATGCATAATTTGCAAAGGGACTGAGTGGTGAATCATAATGCCAACCCCACATTTCTTGGAAGGGCCTGAGGCGAACAAGGCAACAGGGTACTGTTTATCCTGCCATTTTGGTTCGCGTCCCCTACGAAAATGAGTTTCTTGAAAAAAGATGACATGACTATGGTGTTTTTGCAGTTCGTGGAGAGCAATTGACCTCTTTCCTGGGTCATTCAGACCTTTGGCATTAACAGAGACAAAAGTAAGCCTGTGAGAGCCAAACTTACTACTCAAGCGGGCCATGGGAGGGAAAGGGGGAGAGAAGAAAAAAAAAAAAAGGGAAGAGGGAGGAGAATGTATACAGAAGAAGAAAGATAAGGGAAAGAATAGAGTAGATAGACGCTGTATGCAGACACAGTAAGGACGCTAGAGGAGTGTGTCAATGAGAGGGAAAAGTAAGAATATAACGTTGAAGGAATAAAGCTAACAGCAGAAGGAGAAGAAAACAAAGAAGTATAAGAATCAAGGGAAATAATCCCTAGGACAGAGCATTTTAAACATATAATATAAAATTTCAGGAGAGTAGCACTGCAGCAGACTCTCCCGAAGCAGTAAAGAAGATGGCTTGGGAAAAGAAAAAGAGGGGGGGGGGGAGAAGTAGTGGGGGGGGAGGAGGGAGAAAGAAGGAGGATAGATGAGGAGGTTAGAGGGGGGGGGAGAAAGGGGGGGATAGGAGGAAAGGGAAGGGAAGAAAGCATTCAGAGGTTCATTACAGCTGATCACATTTAACTATATTTAAACTAAAGTAACAACATCACTTATATACTTGTACGAAACTTAATTATAAACATTGAATCAAGAGTGTAGATGCAATTGAGAGAATCAGGTAATTAGTAACATTTTCAACAACTTCGTGATCGTTTCAGTGATAACTCAAGGTGCAATTAAGCTAAGGGGAGGGAGGGAAGGAAAAGGGTAAGGGAGGGGAGGGGAGGGTTGAGGGGAGGGGGAGGAGAGAAGGGGATGTAAAGAGGAGTACATTTCAATATAACAATTCCTCAGTAAGTTGGTATTTCTGGCTGCTAATCTTGCTTAACTAAATTTAAACAAAAACAACATCACTGCTACTGCAGGTGTACTCATCTATAAGCATTAAATTAGGAGAGCAGTTGCAGAAGAAAGGTTCAGGTAAATTTAAAAATGTACGGCAGCAATGTGATAGATTCAGTGATAACTCAGGGTGCAGTTAAGCTAGATGAGGGGAGGAAGGGGGAAGGGCAATGAGGGGAGGGGGGGAAAAGGTGGAGGGGGAAGGGAGGGGGAGGGGCAGGGAAAGAAAGGGGGGGGGAGGGGGAAGGAAAAGGGAGGGGGAGGAAGGGGGTATAGGGATGAGAACATATCAATATAACAAAACCACAGATAAATGGTATTCCTGGCACTAGGCCAGAAGAAGCTATGTCAACAGTATAAGGCAAGTAAACAACAGGGTAAATACAAGGTAAATAACATTTCCATAGAATGCCGATGTAACATATAGGACCCCTGATAGACAAAATTTACATGAAATGATAGGGAAAGGGAGAGGGGGGAGAACAGAATATGAGAAGACTAGTGTCCTCCCAGACTCATGTAAGACAATTATACCCGGCTTCAGTGCAATAAATGATACCTCATCTGGAGACTAAGAGCCAGAGGATGAAGAGTCACTTAAGGGATACGAATGTCCATGTAAATAAAAGTCAGGAAAGGCCCCTTAAGCATTTGAGCATAAGGAGGATGTTATTTCTTCAAGAGGCAAAGAGCAAAGAGCTGTGGCATTGAAAAGTTAATGTGGGGCATCATCATCAATGGATAGAGTGGCAAAAAAGGTTTGAGCACCGGATCCTGGGCGGTAGATAGCTGTCTTGTTCTGCGAGGAGGCAATAATGGAGACAGGGAATCCCCACCTATATGGGATCTTGTGAGCCCTCAGTCTCTCTGTGATATGCGATAATTCTCTCCTCTTAGAGAGAGTGGTTGGAGAGAGGTCAGAAAAAACCTGTAGTGTTTCGCCTGCATGTTGTACCGGTTGTTTGCTGCGTGCACAACGGAGAATTTCTTCCTTTTATTTAAAATTCAAAAAACGGACAATTATATCCCTAGGGGGCGCCTTAGGGGGTGGCTTTGCCCTGAGCGCTCTATGTGCCCGCTCCAATGCTATCTCAGGAGAGGCCGGGGTGTCTTTAAGAGTGCGAAACAGGCTCTGCAGATAGCCTTCAATCACCGGGGGATGGATGGTTTCGGATACTCCCCTGATTCTTAAATTGTTGCGGCGGCCTCTATTATCAAGATCTTCTATCTTGTCAGACATGAGCTGAATGGTGTCAGATTGACGCTGCATCTCAGTTTGCATTTGTAGTATGGAGCTTGATGTTTCCTTATGTTTTGCCTCAGATTGTGTAACTCTGTTGTCAAGAGAGCCAATGTCTTTTTTTAATTCATGAAACAGATTTCTCATTTCTTTGACAGCATTTTTAATGTCCTCTTTGGAGGAAAGAAGCTGTAAGTCCTCTTTTGTGATAGGCTGTGAGGCAGGCAAATCAGGATTCTGCAGGGTAGGAGGAGAAGCATTTTGGCTGTCCTCCATGCTGCTAGACAACTCCATATTAGGATGGTCAAGATGTTTCAGATAGCCACTAAGTGTGTGCACAGGGAGATCTTTTTCTGATTTAGATTGTCTTTTACAAGGCATATCTTCCCTATGTACTTAAATGCAGGAGAGAGCAGAGTTGAACAAAGCTGTAGTAGAGTTCAAAAATTTCCCACAGAGGAGTTAGGCTGAGGCCCAGGTGACAGGCACTAGCAAAGGAAATGTCACAGAAACAGTTAGGCTACAGAGCTGGGTAGTAGTAAATTAGGTGTTGCTTGTGAGCTCTGCGAGATGTCTGAGGAAAGCAATCTCACTGACCATTATAGATGTATCCCCTTGAACAAGGCTGTTGCAGTGTGTCAAAATAAAAGTTTTAACTAGGCCTCCCAGCACACATCAAGCACGCATATAAAAAAGAAAGAGGGGAAGTGGGCCAATTGGCTCCGGTCTCTGCCAACAACTGTCACGAGCAGATAGGGAGCGGGCACCGCTAGAGAACACTGATCGCGGTGTTAGGAAAAGAGTGTACGGTCTGTTAGGGCCGGCGTTATAGTCGGGTGTGTGCGCGGCTAGAATTACCCAGTAAATTGCGGGCCTCTGATGACGATCAGTAAGTTGGCTCTTCTGCACACAGCCCTCAGTCAAATATGCCCAAGCGCTCCAGCGTTATACACAGGGCCGCAGGTCTCACCGGGAGCTCCGGTCTGGTGCATCACTCCTACAACTCCTGTTCAAGATGGCTGAGAAAGATCCGGTTTTCACACAAAAAGCCTCTTGCTATTTAGAGTGAATGTTCCCATCAATGAACAGGGGAGAAAGGGAAGGGAAAAGCCATCATATTGTAGATGCACTGCCTTGGGATTTAGGAGCTCACTCAGAAGTCAGCCATCCGCCTGCGTGGCTTAGCTCCGCCCCATCAGGGGTTAATAAAATTTATTATAGTATTTGCGAGGTGGGAGTTCGGCAGTTTAGGGGTTAATACATTTATTATAGTGGCGGCGATGTCCGGTCGGCAGATTAGGGGTTACTAAATGTAGGTAGGTTGCAGCGACGTTGGGGGCGGCAGATTAGGGGTTAATAAATATAATATAGGCATCGGCGATGTTAGGGGCAGCAGATTAGGGGTTCATAGGAATAATGTAGGTGGCAACGATGTTGGGGCGGCAGATTAGGGGTTAATAAGTGTAAGTTTAGGGGTGTTTAGACTCGGGGTTCATGTTAGGGTGTTATGTGTAGACATTAAAAGTATTTTCCCATAGGAAACAATGGGTCTGCGTTAAGAGCTGAACGCTGCTTTTTTGCAGGTGTTAGGCTTTTTTTCAGCCGTCTCAGCCCCATTGTTTCTTATGGGGAAATCGTGCACGAGCACGAGCACGTTTTGCCAGCTTACAGCTGACTTAAGCAACGCTGGTATTACAGGGAGAAGTGGCGCTAAATTTGCTCAACGCTCACTTTTCTGAGGCTAACGCAGCCATTCAGAAAACTTGTAATACCAGCGTTGTTTAAAGTGAGCGCTGGAAAAAAAAGGAGCGTTAGAAACGCTAGTCTTTACCAACAAAACTTGTAATCTAGCCGTATCTTTTTAAACAAGATAAACATTTTCAAGTATATTGCTTGGCTACTAGTCCACTCAATGTTAATTAAAAAAGGGACTTTTTCCTATCTTTGTCTACTAGTAATTTCTATTTGTTCTGGGACTAATGGACTAGTGGAAATTTCTAGCCCTGTATTCATAATAATTCATAATAATTCAAAGATGTAAATGTGTGTTTTTGTTTTTTTTAAAATAAAGTATAGGATATTAATGTTTTAGCAATCATAGCAAGCCTGTACGTGTTTGTTTGTTTTTCTTTTTTTTTTTAAACAAAAGTCTTTGAACAGTCTAAAGGGCATAGTTCATGCTCAGGACTTTGAAACATAAGACACAGGTGTAATGTCTGTGGAATGTATCATGAATAGTGTCTGATATAGGTGCACTAAGCCAAATCACAACTATGCATGCTTATTTGCTCTGTCATATTTGTAGTAATTCATTTACAAAACTACAACTTTTTTAACAAGATTTAGTAAGTGTAAAATTGTTAGATTATTGCTGTGAGCTAGAAGATTTTCAAATGGAATCACACCTATAAAAGGTAACTTACAAACAATAATAATAAACAATGATTTTTTTTTTTTACAATAATGAAACTACAAAATCTATTTAACACATCAATAAATAGCAACTTTGTATAAAACATCATATGAAAAGTACTGGGCATATTATGGCCTAGATTACAAGTGGAGTGCAAAGATATTAGCGTTATTGGCCCAAATCACAAGTGGTCCTAATGCTAGCGTTGGATTTAATAAGCAGTATCACTGGGCCTTGCTAAAAATTAGTTCACAATTTAATATTACAAGTCCATGCTAAATCAGGTTTACAAGAGGAGGTTTGGAGCAGCCGACATCGCTCTAGCATACCCATTAATTTCAATGGATATTGTGACCTCATTAAATAGTGCTGACAAGTTAAAAATCATGGGTTGTGCTCAAGCAAAAGGTAAAATATCACTAAAACAATTAGCACAATATGAAACCTGAAGTAAAATGTAAGGGTTAAAAATTTTTTTCACAAAACACATCTAAAACATATTAAAATAAAATATTACACTCCCACATATACATTAAAAAAAAAAAGCTTTTAAAAGGGTTAAAAATGGATATGGTATTTTGCAAGGTGTTTGACAGGGAAGAGCTCCAATGTGTCTGTTATTTATATCTATATGGCCAGATTATGAGTTGAGCGCAAACGTTTATGTATTTATATGTGTATAGATGTATTTAAAGACATATATACACATATAAACACATAAATACATATGTACACATATATAGACATATATAGAAGTGCATTTGATCCCTTTGCAGTTAAGCAGATGAAAACATGTAAAAACAAATTTATGCAAATCATGTATAGATATATATTGTACCAAAATACCATCGGAAATATGTCGAAATATTTATTTATGAATAAAAAAAACATAGTATTCTATGTGAAGAACATTAGAATGTGAAATATTCATATTTTCATGTCGGGTTAGCTCACATTAGACTATGCGATTGGGTTTGCGCTTGAGTTGGGTGTTGGGTGGGTTTATTTTCCACTTTTTTTCCTCCATTGACTTCTATGGGAGAATATGTGAACGCACACGCAATATTCTATTTAGCATGCAAGCAAAAACAGTTTGCTTTCAACTCTGTAACACGAGCGCAACCCTATGCGTGCAAAAGCTTACTTGAAGTGCAATTAACGCTCGAGCGGGAGCGTTTATTAGCACTTTACTTGTAATCCAGCCCTTAGATAGAAAGAAAGATAGCTAGAGAGAAAGACAGATCATATATATATATATATATATATATATGACAGTATATATGTGTGTGTGTTTGTATGTATACGTGTTTATATATGTGTATAAATGTGAATCTATGAGTTTATATGTGTAAATATATATGCACACATACAGTACATGCATATAGACACATATATACATATATGTATGTATATATATATATATATATATATATATATATATATATATATATATATATATACATACACTTTTGAGCCCTTTCCAAATACCTTGTAGGATGCAAAATCATTTTAATTTATTTAAATTTGTTTTTAATAGAAATTCTTGAAATTGAAAGTTTTTTGTGCTTAGAAAAAATGATTTTTTTATTTTAAAATATATATTTCTATATATACAAAATTATTATTATCATCAGTTATTTGAAGAGCCCCAACAGATTCTGCATAGCTATAAACATAGGTATTATATGCAAAGTAGCATTTGCAGAGAACAATTGGGTAGAAGGCCCTGCCAAGGGTTGCACTGATGTAAATTAGCTCTCATGAAGGTGATCTACAAAACAGCTGGGCTCATAGGCTCACATAATAAGGGGATCAAGAGGATGCCAAAAGGAGGAGAGGAACTAAGTTAAGAAAATATTAAATTATATTGTATGCATCCCTGAACAGTAGAGTCTTTAAGGAGTGCTTGAGACTTTCAAAACTAGGGGAGAGTCTTGTGGACCAAGGCAGAGAGTTCCACAAAATAGGGCCATACTAGAGAAGTACTGTAGACATGAGTGTGAGAAGGTAACAAGAGAGGAGGAGAAATGGAGTTTGTGAGCATATCAAAGGGGACGGGAGACAGAGTATCTGGAGACGAGGACTGAGATATAGGATGAAGTAGTGTTATTGAGGGCCTTGAATGTCAGAGTCAGGATTTCATGTTTAATTCTGGAGTCTAGAGGACGCCAGAAAAGGCAGAGAGGAGCAGCAGATGAGGAACAACATGCAAGGAAGATCAGCCTGGCAAAGGCATTTATTATGAATTGTAAAGGAGATAGACATCAGCAAGGGAGACCAGAGGAGATGAAGTTGAAATATTCAAGTCCAGAAATAATGAGAGAGTCAATTAAAATATTAGTTGTGTATTGTCTGAGTAAGTGTCAAATTATGGAGATGTTTTGCGGAAGTAGAAATAGCAGGAATTGGTAAAGACTGGATGTGAGGAGTGAAAAAAAGATCTGAATCAAGTGGGACCCCAAGCCATCAGTGGTTTTGGTGTAATAATGTTATCATCAACAGTTTTAGAAAGATGCAGAGTAGAGGGGGGAAATGAGGAGCTCAGATTTGGAGAGATTCAGCTTAAGTTAGTGTAAGTTCATACAAGATTATTTTTAAGAAAAAACAGTTAGTGATACAAGTTAGCAAGGAAGGGGATAGGTCTGGTGCAGAGAGGTAGATTCGGTTTTATCTGCATACAAAATATTTTGAATCCTGTGGGATTTAAGGAACCTAATGATGATGTATAGATTGAGAAGAGAAGGGATCAAGGGCAGAGCCTTCTGGTACCCCAAAAGAAAGTCGTAAAGGGGCAGAGGGTGCACCAGAGAAGGTTACACTAAAGGTACAGTTAGACAAGTAGGAAGAGAACCACAAGAGCTATGTTGCAAATGCTGAAGGATTAGAGGGTTTTGAGAAAGAGTGGGTGGTCAACAGTATCAAAGGTTGAAAATAGATCGAGAAGTATTTACAGAGAGAATTGGCCTATCTATTTTGCTGTAAGTAAAGTCATTAATTACCTTAATTATTGCTGTCTGTGTGGAGTGGTGGTGGTGAAATCCAGATTGCAATTAATCAAGGACAGAGTTTAATCTGAAGAAATGTGATAAATGTCTATCAACTATTGTTTCCAGAAGTTTTGAGGCAAGAGGGAGTATGAAAAGAGGGCGGTAGTTGGATGGGGTTGGTTGAATTAAGGGAAAGTTTTTTTGAGGATAAGTGTGACTAGTGCATGTTTAAAGATGAGAAAATATATCAATGGCTGAGGGAGAGGTTGAAAATGTGTATGAGGATTGAAGTAAGGATTGGAGATAGGGAGTAGCTGTGAGGGGTGGGATCAAGGGGCAGGTAGTCAGGTGAGAGGACAATATAAGGGCAGAAATCTTCCTCAGTAACAGTGATAAAAGAGCTGAATTTGTGGCTTTGTGGGTTTTGTATGATTGTAAGCTGTTGGGGCGTTGGGAACTGGTAGTGTGTTGAGAGACATTTTTTTTCTGATGTAATCAATTTTGTTGTTGAAGTGGCTGGCAAAATCTTGAGCTCAGAGAGAACTTGTAGTAGGAGGTGGGGTTGGGCAGAGAATGGTATTGAAAGTGGAGAATAGATGTTTTTGGTTTGAAGAAAGAGTGGAGATCAGAGGAGAGAAGTAATCTGGTTTAGAGAGGTTAAAGGCAGATAAATAGAAGTTCAAGATAAACCAGATTTTCTCCAAAGTCGCTTAGCAGTGCGGGAACATCTGCATAGGTAGTGTGTCAGGACTGAGGATAAGTGCATGACTTTTGAGCTATTGCAGGAGGGACCAAATAGTCAAGGACTGATGTAAGAGTGGAGTTGTAGTGAAAGATAGATTGGTCAGGGCAGGAAATGGAGGAGATGGAAAAAAGCAGACATTTGAGAGAGTTTGAGAGATGTTGCTGATCTAGTGACAATGCTTCTGTGGAGTTTGGTGTGAGGGTTAGATTGAGGGAGAGTTGTAGGAAGTGCTGTAATATTGCAAGTGAGTAGATGATGGTCAGAAAGAGGAAAATTGAATTTGTGAAGTTTGAGAGAGTGCACCGATAGCTGAAAATCAGATCAATGGAGTGTCCATCCTTGAGAGTGGAAGATTAAGTCCATTTTGACAGAGTGAGCTGGAGATGTTGTTTTGCCGCAATGACAGTGAAATTGTCAACAGAGAGGTTGAAATCCCCAAGAATGAGGACAGGGGTGTCTGAAGAGAGGAAATAAGGTAGGCCATGTAGTAAAATGATTGAGAAATTAAGTTGAAGCAGTAAAATACCTACATCACCTCCTTGTCTGTTTCCAGACCTAAAGGAGAGAGACAGATTGCTGTGAGAGAGAGAACATTGAGGGAATGGGTGATGAAGAGTTCATGGATAGAAATGAGCTTGCTGCAAACAGAGCAAGAGTCTTGGAGTGCACAAGTGAAGGTGGAGTTGGCAAGGTCTCCAGAGTTCTAATTCCCAGGTCTATGGAATGACATACATGGTTAGGCAAGGTTAGGGAGTTGTGGGGGACCAGTATTGGGGGAGATGTCATCAGCAGCTAATATGGGCAAGAGGGAGAGTGACATAAGTGGATGAGGTGCAGGAGGAGAGAGTAAGTTTAGGAATGTGTGAAGTTTGTGAGAGCAAAAGCAAGTTGAGGATAAAAGAGAATGGCCAATAAATGTGGCAGGTGGTAAGAGGAAGGATTAATAGAATAACACAGTTTGTTATAGAGACAAGAGGTAACAAAAAGGAAAATGAAGATATGGAGCATTTTTCCAAAAAGGGAAAAAGTAAAATACATAAAACACATTATTAAAACAGAACTTGCCTTGTGTTTTGTCCTTTGTTGACTAATTCAACCATCATTTGTATTATTATTTTGCCAAATTAATGTCTCACTTATAAAATGCTATGTGAGCATATATTATTAAGATAATGCTAACGGCCTTGCTATGCTTCCCCATAAAAGTGTTACATGTATAGGGCAGAGCAGTCAGCTGGGTCCAAAAAAATAGTTAACGACAGGATCACAGACTGTCAAAAAGGCCAAAAGGGAAAGTTTGATTCAGGCCAGGTCAGGTTGAGATAAGTTAAAAAAGGCAGACTATAGAATTTGGAAGAGGCTACAGTTATGCCATTAGTCTAATGCATAATTTAAGACATTATAACAAGTATTGGACAAGGCTTGAACATCACAAAGCAAGTACTAGACATTAAAATATCATCATTGTAAATGCAGAACTTATTTTACAGCCTACATTCAAATACCTAAAGAGAGTACAAAGAAGTTTAATAACACCAGAAAACGGAGGATTACAGGCTATATGTTACAGCAGGGACTCAATTAACATACCTGAAAGCAAAATAAAGAGAGTAGGGTTAACTTGATGTAGTGTTCATTCCTTCAGCAGTTGTCAATATGCAGGTCGTGCGGCTTGTGTGGTGAGTAGTGAGTATAACTCTTTTGCCTAATTCTCACTTTTAAATATATATAAATCTATATATAATTATACAGCTGAGTTGTGTGTATATATATATATATATATATATATATATATATATACAGTATGTATATGTGTGTATATATGTAGGAAGTAGTTTATGCTTTAGTTTCAGTGAAATAATAAAGAATAGAACTAATTGAAGAACTCCACTACTAATAACATTAATATTGACATGTGCACAAGCACAAAAAATAGTTTAACACTAATTGTTCCCCACAAAGGTAAATGCTCTTTGGGTTGCCCGATATTTGTTCATGTTCTTATTTGGAATTTGTTAACAAAAATCCATTCACCTGCTATTTCATAAGAGGAATTTCTTTAGAGGAGCAAAAGGAGAATCTGGGCAGTAGTAGATAGTACTTTTGTTACAAACCAGCAGCAGCACAAAACATAATCTATAGTCTAGATTGGCCAATAACAAAAGTGAAACTTGCATACTTATTGGCAGACACAGGAATCAATCAACTGACAAGGGTATTGCTGGATTGTTAAAGAATAATGTAAATGTAAAACCTTTCCTGATGCAGAAAAGTCTCTCATATTATTAGCGTAATGGTGATAACCACATGAATGAATCAAGACATTTTTTGTTTCATGCATTTGCTCGTTTGTTGACTTAGTTTTTTTGATGAGTGCAAAAAATCAACAACATATTTTCCAATACACATACCTATTAATACACAGTTCCCTCCACTGAATTTGTACTACTACATTACATTATCAATATCAAATATATTTACCTCTAGTTAAACAATACATAATGTTTTATGGCAAAATTTGTGTTAAGATATACGAGAATTAAGATATGAAAACAATTGCATAGCACACAGTCAGGGTAACATAATAATTCAAGAACTGATTCTATATAATAACAGTTTATAAAATAAAAATGTAATGTTACTACTCCCTACATAAATAATTGAAAAATAACAATGGAATAAAATAATAAAAAAATGAAATCACAAAGCTGTTGATGTGCATATTTGTTTTGTTTAATAAAGGGAAATTCCAAAAATTTCAAAGCTGTAAACTGTATTAAAAAACAACACACATTTTTCAAAATCAAGATAGTGATGTAATTATAATGTGTAATGAATCATTTATTTCAGATAGACAATAGGATTCTCTTGAGGGGTGGGCACTAAAAATATGCAGATTATAAACAAGAAACAAGCCAACAGTGGAACTACCACTCCATATGCACAGAAAACAATTGCCATGCACGTTATCAAATATGTGTTAAATCAACTAACATTGATATAACTTCAAGCAATTAGGAGCACGCTGATAATGATATGAGTCTTCAGCTGTAAATAATTGCGTTGCCTCAAGGCTACACTTTAATTCTTGGCTTGCTGTATCTATAAACAATAATCAAACTGCAAAACCAGTTGTGCTGTTTTTATTCACAGTTTGTGGAATAATTTGAATACCCTGTAGTTATGCTGATGGCTATTTTGACCTACGTTATAAGGCCTGTAAGGTTAGATGCTAATAAGTCCTTCTATCGATTTAAGTTAGAAGTACTCAGCACATTTCAATGCCGGCTATAAATAAACACAAAGGCTGCTATCCTTAGTCAGTATGTGTTGAGAGAAAGGGCTTGCTGCTGAGATTCTATAAATGGGACATTAGAAGGAAATGTTATAATTGTTCTTACCCACATCTTGTTAATGAGTAATGTACAGTTAGACTTTATGCAATTTAAGCTAAACTGTTTATACAATTATTCTTGTGTTGCAACTCACATTTAACATAATGAAGTATCATAATTAAAGCCATTAAATCAAGGTTAAGATTTGTTTAATTAGAAACAAGAAAATGTAAAATGGGATGTGATTTAAAAGATATGACTTAGTTAGATTTTTATAATGGGATGAGAATCTGTCTAGTTATTTTAGATTAAATCATAATCTCAACTTCTTTATTGTAAAAAAAAATAAACAATGTTTGCAGATGAAGAACTCACTGGGTATTGTGAAAATGCATCAGTTAAAGGGAGACAAAACAACTTATAAGACTTTTGTATTCTTGTAGTAAATTAGCATAACAAATAAGAGTAAAAACTTTCTGAACACATTAACACCTTGTTTGGTGAAATTGATTTTAAATGGCCAAACTACACCATGACTGTTGTCTCCCTTTCGCTAGTCATTTCATTTTTTTGGACGAATTTAGTTAACAAACGTTTGTTTGTATATACCAATCTTGCTGCTAATGTTATCACAAGTGTTTATGCTTTTTGGTAAGTCCCTTTTAAACCCCATTTGATTAGATCATTACAATTATTTATCTTTCCAATGCTTAACAGATTGCTTTGTTTCAAAAATGTAAACATTATATTTTAAATCCTCCACTTCAACCTCTTAAAAACAAAATGTCCGGATTAGGCATCTACAAATGTTTGTTATCAATGCTAAAATCTATATAAAAAAAAATGCTAATACTCAATTTAATTTTTTTCTTCAGCTTGTGAGAAAGAGTCCTATGTCAATAGATAATGTTCGAGGGAAGAGCTCAGTCTCTAAGAGCAGTTGGTCCTGTGAGATCAATAAAGACTAGCGTGAAAAGTAAGAATGAGTACCAAAGAGTTCAATTTGATTTTAAATTAGAAAAGCCAATACATGAATTCATCAATAACATATTCTTACATAGGTTGTCAACATTTAACATTGCACAAACATTTCTTGTGAAATGCTTGTGCAATGCCAACCCCTGCACATTTAAGGCCAATTGGCCACTAGCAGGGGGTGTCAATCATCTCGATCATATCAGATCAGGATGATTGATTGCAGTCCGCCACCTAAAAGGTGGCAGACAAGTTAAGGAACAGCGGTCTTACGACCGCTGCTTCTTAACTTACAGTTTTGCGGGTAGAAAGCAGCATCCGCTGCCTAATAAATCTACCCCTATGTCTCAGTAAAATGTACTAATATGTGAGAATACTTAAATATAGCTTGGTTAAACTAATTACTGTCATGAGCATAGAAAACACAATGCACATTTTCTAAGTTATGACTGATGTTGTGTTGTTAACCTTGGTGTTATAATTACATATCTTAACTCTCCAATTTGCCTGCAGGTGATGTAGGGACATGGGTGAAGGTCTTGGCTGCTATCACTAGTTCTAATCCTGGTTAAGCACAGTTACAATATGACGCATACAGGGGTAAGATCCCTCATTTCATCATTAAGGGTACCCATTTTTGTTCTCAAATCTAAATTTTGTTGTCTCTCTGCCTTACAATATGTTCCTCAGAATGTCATCAAGATCATCATTTTCATTTGGTGCTGTTCACACATCTTATAAAGAATTATTATTTAGTGAGTAATGCACTTCTTAACAAGGATAATTGTGCTGCTAACTGGGTGAGCCATTAGGCAAATTATAACATTATTTAAAAAGTTATCAAAACTGTTTATGATTTAATTTGACTTTTTAACAATTTTGTTGGAACCTTTTCCTGTTTTTTCCTTTCTTCATAGTAATTATTTTTTTTTCCATCCATGTTTTTGATATGGGCATATAAAAAAATAAAATAAGATAAAGGTTTTTGATGCCGAGATAAAATGTAAAGTTTAATTGGTACTGATGGTCTCCTCTTCAAAAACAAGAGGATTTTAAATTATTCATTTTGTGTTAAAAGGGATAGAAAACACCTTAAAATTTATATAAAACATTTAGTTATGCATAGAATAAAGCAACCTTTCAGTTTATTTTCCTAATTTTCATGTAACTTAGATATGTAAATTGTGGATTTCCTAATTCTCAGACATTGAAATACAAATGGCTGACTTCCCAAGGCTAGCCCTGCTAGAAATCTTTCCCTAATTAGCTTTAGCAGATAACAAATGCAAAACAAAAAAATCAGAAGCATGGACTGGATCCTCCAAATAATGCAAATAGTAGGCCGGTGGGGGGCTTCTAAAATAACATTTGCAGAAAACATTATGGAGTGTTATTTTGTGCAAGATTGCTAATATAAACCACTCTTGAGTGAAACTGATAACTTGAGTAAAACATGAGAATCTGTATACTCCTACATGTTGAAAGTAAAGTTTTTTTGCTCAAGCGTAAATATCCTTTGTGCGCATCATCAGAGTAGAAAGTAAACCACTATTGAGAAGTTACCAGAAACCTACCAGTTTCAATTTAAACAAATGCAAATCACTAATGAAATGTCGCTTCAGCACGTCTATCCCTTACATTACATGGGTTTGCACTGATACTTAATAATAGTGAAACTTGTGCATGAATTATTTTATATACATTTGAGCTGGAGCATTAAGAGTATACAGTGCATGTTTGTATGATGTATAATCTCTCACTGTACAGAACGGGACCCTGCAAGTAAATTCTGTTCTGTATAGTGAGAAGTTACAGTTTTAGAGAAATCTTGCCATTTTTGGAAAAAAAGAAAGAAAAACAAAGAAGCTTGTTTTATGGCATGAGAACAGTTGCTGTAAAATGAAAAATTCAAAGCCATTTTTTTTCTGTGAGATATTTATCAATTTTACAGTACAATGAATATTTTTTTATCATTGTTCTTGTACTTATATAATAATGGCTGTACAGATGAATATGCTAAGAAAAATATTGTTTTTTTATTTATTATTGTCTTAACAGAAGGGAAAGTAAAAGAAAGCTTATTTTTTTCTTTTTCTGTTCCCTCTTTCATTATCTTTATATGATACTTAGAAATGTAAGGTCTTAATATAATGTCTTGGAATGTGGGGCATATTTTCCTCCCCATGTAAAAAAAAACCCAATTATTAAACATTTGAAAGAATTAAGAGCTGATGCATGAAACTAAACTTAAATATTTAGAATCTGACAAACTCCTAAACAGGTAGGAGAAGTAATTGCTGCTGAGAGCACAGGAAGGAAATGAGGAGTAGCAATATTGCTAAATAAAATAATTATCATATGAAATTAAACATATAGAAAAAGACGATAATGGCAGGTATGTTTTCATTCAGTGGGAATTAATGGGAATGACTCTGCAATATCTATGGACATAATAATTATGATTTAGAATTTTGGAATACAATGCAAATAAAATTATTACGTTACATTGATCATAATTTAATCATAGCTGGAGATTTTAATCTGGTCACAAAACTTCCAATTGACAGAACTAATTTACTTGATAAAGCCCCGGAAAATACAAGATAAAAATGAGAAACAATACTATTAAAATCTTTTAGAGATAATTTGAAGATCAGAGATATATAGAGGAATATGAATCCTGACATCAAATATTTTACATGCGAACCGTGAATTTATAAATCCCTTTCTAGAATTGATATGTTTTTGGTCTCAGAAAAACTACTTTATCTTGAGCAAAAGACAGTTATAAAATATTTTCTTCTTTCAGGTCATGCACCTATAACTTTGAATATTTATAATTTGACCCCTAAGAGGACATTAACTAATATATTTTTTTTCCTAAACATATGGTAAACAATTTAAAAAAAAATTCATGGCTTGACCAAAATATGAAAGAATACTGTATTAAAATATAGATTATAAAGATAAGCCTTGTTTTTTTGGCGAGGCAGCAAAATCAGTGTTAAAAGGGAAAATTAAAGCATACATGACAAAATGTAAATGGAAAACCTTGCTAGGAAAAAATCAGCTCTCAAGCTAAGTCCTAAATGCATATCTAACCAACCCCAAGGTATAACTGGCAAAAATATATTTTTGCACGAAAAGAAAGGTATGCTTTTTTGACACAATTATCAATAAGAGAAGATTTAAAAATAAGGCTTATAAGTTTGGAGATAAATCTAGCAAAAACGTAGATGATTTGGTTAAAGTTCATAAAACATCAAATTGGATAGATACTATAGGTTCTAAAAAAAATTCTGAAACCATTTTTTCTGAGACCAATGACATATGCAATGAATTTAATAAATATTTTAAAAATGTGTATGATGATGATATATTTTGAATCTGTTAAATAAGTCACTCTTTTGGCAACAAATTCAAACCTCTAAGATTTCAGTGGAAGAAAGTCAAGCATTAAATTAACTTATATCAGATTTAGAAGTAAGAGCTATCAAGTCTCTTCTTTTAAACAAAGCAACCGGAGCAGGTCATTTCCCAAATTAATTCTATAAAATCTTATCAACTGACATCTCTGACTCATTAACAGTTTTATTAAATAATTATTATATACAAGGTGAGCATATTTCTTATAATTTTATGAGGGCTTTAACCACATTAATACTTAAAAAACAAAAAAATCCAGAGAATCTTGAGGCATAACGCCCATTCTCACTGTTAAATACAGATTACAAAATTCTAGCTACTATCTTAGTGGGAAGACTAGAAAAATACTTAAAACTATTATTATTATTAAATTATTATTATTATTTTTGTCAAGACGGAATTCTTCTATGAATATCCATAACATTTTATTAGTAATGGACTATTTCTGGTCCAGACATAAAGACAAAAGTTTCAGTTCTCAGTCAGATGCAGCTATAATTGCAATAGATGCAGAACATTTGATTTGGTAAATTGGGATCACTTATTTACTTCTTTGTTCAAGTTTTGAATCAAAGGCAACTTCCTTAACTATATAAAATTATATTTAATAACCCATCTTCTGCATGAATAATTAATGCTATAACTTCAACAAATTTCCAGCTATTTAGGGGGATGCATCAGGGATGTCCTCTTTCTCCACTATTATTTGATATTGCAATTTAATCTTTTGCTATCATATTAAGACAAAAACTAGAAGGTATTCAAATAATAAATAATACTTTGCAAGTTCCACTCACTGCAGATGATCTGCTAATATATATCAGCCATACAAGTAAAAATATTTCTGCATTATTACAATTAATTTATTTTGCTCTTTTGTTGGTTATAAAATACTGTAAATATACAAAAATCCCAAATGTTGTGGATCTTAAAGAAAAGTCTTTTTACACATTCTCTTTTGGAAGAATCAAATAAATATATAACTTATCTGGGAATTAATATCAGCAAACGACCTGAAGATTGGTATAAATTTAATATTGTGGAAACGTTTATCATAGTGCGAGCGGACATGATCCGATGTAGGAGATCATGGCCGCTGCACATTGATAAATTCCGACAGCATATGTTGTCAGCATTTATCATTGCACAAGCATTTCTCGTTAAATGCTTGTACAATGCCGTCCCCTGCATAACCGCTGTTTCTTAACTTACATTTTCGGCGAGCAAGAAAGTTAGGGGGTGGATAGCAGCATCCGCTGCTTGTTAAATCTACCCCAATATCTTCACTTAAGAAATGGGGTAATTTGCCTCTTTCTTTATCAGTCAAAATTAATGTATTTAAAATGATGATGTTTCCCAAAATATTATATAATTTACAGAATCTTCCTTTATTTATACATTATAGAGATCTCAATAGAGTCCCCTCAGAATTAAACTTTTTTTCTTTGGGGTAAAAAAAATCAAGATTTTCTTTAAAAAAACTACAGCAGGTGAAATTTTTTGGTGGACTTGTGTTCCTAAATTTAAAATATTTTAATTGGTTATGTCTGACCAAATTTCCAGTGGAATGGCTATCTGAAACTGAATATTATGCTCCTAAAGAATTAGAAATAAATATTGCCATTCCGTTTAATTTAAGAAATGTACTACATACTGATAAACAAATCTTCCAGTCTCTATCAAAATTATGATATGTCTAAGAAATTTGATCATTGCCTGGCACAGGTTTCTAAAGGTGATAAGGATTCATCCATTTATTTCTAAATATTTATATCTCAGAGCCAACCCTAATTTTTAAGAGAGTCTATTGTCTGGATTCTTTAAAACATGGGAAAATAAAGGTCTAATCTTAATATATCAAATGATAATTTGAATAAAACATTTGTGGAACTTAAAGTAACTTGGATTTGAAAATAAAGATTTCTTTGATTATCTTTAAGCTTGACATTATGTTACTAAGCGTATCAATAAGGAAATATGGGAGGAAGAGGTTTGTCTAGTAACAAAGTAACATAGTAGATCAGGTTGAAAAAAGACAGAAGTCCATCGAGTTCAACCTATACAAATCTAAAAAATATGCAAAAAGCTCCAGTTAAGCTTAAATAATCCCACTAAAAGGTGACCCATTTAATACTAGCAATCATATCCATGAATTTTGTTTATAGACAGAAATGTATCCAAATAATTTTTAAATGTATCTAGGGTATTGGCATTCACTACCTCCTTTGGTAATGAGTTCCTCCTTTTTTAAATATAAATTCTTGCTTAAAGGCATATAAAAATTGAATCCGCCATTTTGCACCATGATATTAAATTCTGTTACAAAAGAAAGGTGAAGAGAACATAGGCAGCTAGATTATGAGTCTTGCGTTAGCCTTAAAAAGCAGTGTTGAGAGGTCCCAACGCTGCTTTTTAACGCCCACTGGTATTACGAGTCTGGCAGGTACAGGTGTACCGCTCACTTTTATTCTGCAACTCGAGCTTACCGCAAATCCTCTTACGTCAATTGCGTATCCTATCTTTTCAATGGGACTTGCATAATGCCGGTATTACGAGTCTTGGAAGAAGTGAGCGGTACAGCCTCTCCTGTCAAGACTCCTACCGCATTTAAAAGTCAGTAGTTAAGTGTTAAGTGTTAAAATAAATACAAATTTACCTGTAAAATAAAACATAACCTTAGTTACAATTACACTGAACACTACACTATCATTAAATTAATTACTTAAACTACCTACAATTAAATACAATTAAATTAAATAAACTAAAGTATGAAAAACAACAAACACTAAATTACAGAAAATAAAAAAATAATTATTTTTTTTTAAAACTAATTACACCTACTCTAATCCCCCTAATAAAATAAAAAAGCCCCCTCAAAATAATAAAAAGCCCTACCCTACACTAAATTACAAATAGCCCTTAAAAGGGCCTTGCCCCAAAGTAATCAGCTCTTTTACCTGTAAAAAAAAAAAAAATACAATACCCCCCACATTAAAACCCACCACCCACACACCCAACCAAAAGTGCCTTTTGCGGGGCATTGCCCCAAAGTAATCAGCTCTTTTACTATCTTTTCAATGGGACTTGCATAATGCCGGTATTACGAGTCTTGGAAGAAGTGAGCGGTACAGCCTCTCCTGTCAAGACTCCTACCGCATTTAAAAGTCAGTAGTTAAGTGTTTTATGGGCTAACGCCGTAACATAAAACTCTTAACTAAAGTGATAAAAAGTACACTAACACCCATAAACTACCTATTAACCCCTAAACCGAGCCCCCCCCCCCACATCACAAACACTTAAATAAAGTTTTTAACTCCTAATCTGCCAACCGGACATCGCCGCCACTTTAAAAATATATTAACCTCTAAACCGCCGCACTCCCGCCTCGCAAACACTAGTTACATTTTATTAACCCCTAATCTGCCATACCTAACATTGCCAAAACCTACCTATATTTATTAACCCCTAATCTGCCACCCCCAACGTCGCCGCTAATATATTAAAGGTATTAACCCCTAAACCTAAGTCTAAACCTAACCCTAACCCCCCCTAATTTAAATATAATTTAAAATAATCTAAATAAAATTACTACAATTAAATAAATTATTCCTATTGAAAACTAAATATTTACCTATAAAATAAACCATAAGATAGCTACAATATAACTAATAGTTACATTGTAGCTATCTCAGGGTTTATTTTTATTTTACAGGCAACTTTGTATTTATTTTAACTAGGTAGAATAGTTCTTAAATAGTTATTAACTATTTAATAACTACCTAGTTAAAATAAATACAAATTTACCTGTAAAATAAAACCTAACCTAAGTTACAATTACACCTAACACTACACTATCATTAAATTAATTACTTAAACTACCTACAATTAAATACAATTAAATTAAATAAACTAAAGTATGAAAAACAACAAACACTAAATTACAGAAAATAAAAAAATAATTAATTTTTTTTTAAACTAATTACACCTACTCTAATCCCCCTAATAAAATAAAAAAGCCCCCTCAAAATAATAAAAAGCCCTACCCTACACTAAATTACAAATAGCCCTTAAAAGTGCCTTTTGCGGGGCATTGCCCCAAAGTAATCAGCTCTTTTACCTGTAAAAAAAAAAATACAATACCCCCCACATTAAAACCCACCACCCACACATCCAACCCTACTCTATAACCCACCCAATCCCCCCTTAATAAAACCTAACACTACTCCCTTGAAGATCACCCTACCTTGAGCTGTCCCAGCCAGGCACAATTGGTCCTCCAGAGGGGCAGAAGTCTTCATCCGATCCGGGCAAAAGAGGACCTCCAGATGGGCAGAAGGCTTCATCCAGACGGCATCTTCTATCTTCATCCATCTGGAGCGGAGCGGGTCCATCTTCAATCCAGCCGAGGATTCTATCAGCCAATCGGAATTCAAGGGATGCCATCTTGGATGACATCATTTAAAGGAACCTTCATTCTTCGCTTGGACTTCGTTTGAAGAGGATGCTCCGCGTCGGCTGGATTGAAGATGGACCCGCTCTGCTCCGGATGGATGAAGATAGAAGATGCCGTCTGGATGAAGCCTTCTGCCCGTCTGGAGGTCCTCTTCTGCCCGGATCGGATGAAGACTTCTGCCCCTCTGGAGGACCACTTGTGCCCGGCTGGGTGAAGATGGCTCAAGGTAGGGTGATCTTCAAGGGGGTAGTGTTAGGTTTTATTAAGGGGGGAATGGGTGGGTTTTAGAGTATGGTTGGGTGTGTGGGTGGTGGGTTTTAATGTGGGGGGTATTGTATTTTTTTTTTTTACAGGTAAAAGAGCTGATTACTTTGGGGCAAGGCCCTTTTAAAGGCTATTTGTAATTTAGTATAGGGTAGGGATTTTTATTATTTTGGGGGGCTTTTTATTTTATTAGGGGAATTAGAGTAGGTGTAATTAGTTTTAAAAAATTGTAATTATTTTTTTATTTTCTGTAATTTAGTGTTTGTTGTTTTTCGTACTTTAGTTTATTTTATTTTATTGTATTTAATTGTAGGTAGTTTAGGTAATTAATTTAATGATAGTGTAGTGTTAGGTGTAATTGTAACTTAGGTTAGGTTTTATTTTACAGGTAAATTTGTATTTATTTTAACTAGGTAGTTATTAAATAGTTAATAACTATTTAATAACTATTCTACCTAGTTAAAATAAATACAAAGTTGCCTGTAAAATAAAAATAAACCCTGATATAGCTACAATGTAACTATTAGTTATATTGTAGCTATCTTATGGTATATTTTATAGGTAAGTATTTAGTTTTAAATAGGAATAATTTAGTTAATTGTAGTAATTTTATTTAGATTATTTTAATTATATTTAAATTAGAGGGGTGTTAGACTTAGGTTTAGACTTAGGTTTAGGGGTTAATAAATTTAATATAGTAGCAGCAACGATGGGAGCGACAGATTAGGGGTTAATAAATGTAGGTAGGTTGCGGCGACATTGGGGGAGGGCAGATTAGGGGTTAATAACTATAATGTAGGTGTCGGCGATGTTGGGGGCAGCAGATTAAGGGTTCATAGGGATAAAGTAGGTGGCGGCGGTGTCCGGAGCGGCAGATTAGGGGTTCATAAGTATAATACAGGTGGCGGCGATGTCGGGGACGGCAGATTAGGGATTAATAAATGTAAGATTAGGGGTGTTTAGACTCAGGGTTCAAGTTAGGGTGTTAGGTGTAGACTTAAAAAGTATTTCCCCATAGGAATCAATGGGACTGCGTTAGGAGCTGAACGCTGCTTTTTTGCAGGTGTTAGTTTTTTTTTCAGCTGAATCTGCCCCATTGATTCCTATGGGGAAATCGTGCACGAGCACGTTTAGCCAGCTTACCGCTACCGTAAGCAGCGCTGGTATTACAGTGAGATGTGGAGCTAAATTTTGCTCTATTCTCACCTTTTTGCGGCTAACGCCGGGTTTAAAAAAACCCGTAATACCAGCGTTGTCTTAAGGGAGCGTTAAAAAAAAAATGCTCATTAGCCACGCACCCCTGTTACCGAAAAACTCGTAATCTCGGTGAGAAATTCTAACAACAAAATGGCGAGCTGTACAAGAACCAGAAGTAGGTTATTTTAACAATTAATCCAAGCATCAAGAAAGTAGAAAAAAAACAACTTCCTCAGCAAAGTGGAAAGAATCCCATCTAAAAATATTGCACAGAGCTTATCTAACTCTCTCTATTGTTTCTAAGAGGAATTTAAATTTAAACTCTAACTTTACAAAATGTAGCTCGTTTTACAAAATGTAGCTCGTTTAAGGCAGATATCACCCATTATTTTTGGTATTGTCCAAAGATTAAATATTTTTGGTACAAAGTCTAGCTATCTAAAACTTTGAACAATAAAATTAATTTTGACTTGTATAAAGTGATAAGAACTCTAAACTAATAAACACAGTTATTTTGATAGTTAGAAATCAGATTCTTAAGTTATCATTACAATTTAAAGAATTTAAAAATAGGCTGCAACAACAACTTTTTACAGAACAAAAATGTAATAGATACTTTATCAGAATTAAAGGGATAGTAAACCCAAATGTTTTCTTTCATGATTCAGATAGAGCATGCAATTGTAAGCAACTTTCTAATTTACTCCTATTATCATTTTTTCTTTCTGCTCTTGAAAAGCAGAAATGTATGTTTAAGAGCCGGACCATTTTTGGTTCAGACCTGGGTTGCACTTGCTGATTGGTTAGTTACATTTAGCCACCGATAAGCAAGTGCAACCCAGTTTCTGAACCAAAAATGTTCTGGCTCTTAAACATACATTTCTGCTTTTTAAATAGAGATACCAAGAGAAGGAAGGAAAATTAATAATAGAAGTAAATTAGAAAGTTGCTTAAAATTGCATGCTCGATCTGAATAATGAAAGAAGAAAAAATTGGCTTTACATACCTTTAAGTATCAGAGATTTTTTTAAAGAAATGGGAGAAAGTAATTAAATCTTAACCAATGAACATCCTAAGTTATATAATTTATGCTTTTAAGTATTATTGTTATTATTGTTTTTTTTTTTTCTCTCTTTTATTTTATTTGCTATCTGTGAATTAACAGATTTCAATATTATAAATATATATGTTTAAAGGATAAATATACAACATTTATGTACTAGTAAATACATATGCCATGAGATATGTATTATAGTATTATGTGGTTGTTGGATCCCATTCACTTGTTACTTGTATATCTTACATCTTCTTAATACAAATGATAAATATTTAAAAATATTATACAATAATACATCCAACACACATACACTGTATACCAGTTCAAATTAAACAATAATGGTATTTTACTTACTCAAGTGAACTCACAATATTTTGTTTTAACATCCAACTTGTAATACGTGTTTTAACAGTAAAATCATAAACTCTCTATCAAATTTGCGCTACTCACAATAATTATAGCTCTAAACTTGTCATTTAGACCTTATGACAATTTGTTTTACAAATGTTAGGCTTGGCTAATATGTTATTCTATAGCAAGACAGCAGAAATATCTTGTAATTAAAAGTGTTTAATGCCCCTTTAAGTAATAAACAAGTTTTTAAATCTGAGTATTATTCCTTCATTTTGATTGTATATTTATAAAAAGTTATCTATTTATTAAAAGCCATGCATACCACTTTATGGTGATTCTGGGTTGTGACTTGATAAGAAATTGATAATTCTATGCTTTATTGTCATCTTTTTTATTTTTGTATTAGTTATATGGCCCCAAGAATCTATTTAGGAGATTTGTTTGCATGGTGCTAAGTAGATATAATTTATTGTGAGGGTTAAAAGTGTGTGGAGTACTTAACTTTTGAGTTTTTAATCTATATTAGTAGAGACCAGAAGGCTAATTATGGTTTCCAGGGTCATCCCAGTACACCTGGAAAAAGACCCTTTTTTACCCTACTTTGCGGAAGAAAATAATATAGTATACAGAGAAAAAGGGTCTGGATTAGGTAAATTAACTTTTGTGTGAGGGTTTAGTGCTGCTACTTATGTAGTACATTAGAAATGATTGCTTTCAACTCATCACAAAGTTGTTGTTTCTTTATCTTGTTAATTTGGAGTTATGTACTATCTTTTTGATTAGTTATTCAATGTCTAAGAATTGTACATACTTGAAGAGGTGCTATACATATATTTGTGTTCCTTGTTGGTGGTATAAATTGTTACATGATACAGGTACAAATCCCCAAATCTGGAATTCCAAAATCCAAACTTTTTCATTAATAAAAAAAAAAAAACTCCCACTTTCCCATCTGTAAATCACAATCTTCTCTGCCTTAATTATTCCATCATGGAACAATTGATCAAACTGAAGCTGTGTACTGTAAATATTGGCTAAATGACATAAGATATTGTTGATTACACTTGGTTCCTTGCTCTCAACAAGCTTTCCCATTTTACAGATGCAAATATTCCAAAATCCACACCTTTTCCGGTCCTAAGCAGTTTGGATAAAGACTTTTCTACCTGTATCACAATTCAATAAATCTGTTCTACAATTTTCTCATGCATATTGCTGTTTCTTTAAACAATCTAATCTCATTATAATAGTCATTTTATTTCTCAGATGTTGCGTTTGACCTTTGATGCTGTGTTCACTGATTGTTCCATGTCAATGTCCCCTGTACTGTAATGTTCTGTTTCCTATGTATGGTGTTTCTGAAACTAAATGTATACAGTATTGTTTATCTGGAAGAGGAGAACATTATGTAAATATATATTTCTTAATGCTTTCTCTGTCCCAGGTTTTCACCACATACGAGAAGCAAAGCACCCTTCAGCTTGTTCTTCCATAAGCATCCATGTACCTATAACTAACTTTTTTTCCCTGGATCCATGTCTTTGTTTGCATAAGATCATTTTATTTTACAGTTTAAGTCACTCCCTTCCTCTTTGTTTCCCCACTCAAACTTTTCTTTCTTACTTATTCACTCTTTCACCAATCAGGCTATATATTGTTAATAAAAAAATGTTTTAAAAAATCTTATTTTGTGAATTTGTTTTATAAAAATAATTTTATAAAGTATATTATTCTTGAAAATGTGCTATACTGATAGAAATGGATGTATGTGTTGGTTTATATGTAATGAAAATATTTGTAGTATGTATTTTTTAAAATCTTCCATTAAAATCAGATTTCATTGATATAACAGAAAATCATCTTATTTATAACTCACTTAGACAATTCAAAAATAAAAGAATTTAGCAAACCATAAATCTACTACAATTTACATCACAAATAATATGACTCTTGTTTCTGTATGTATATAGGTATGTACTGTAGGTATTTACATTATGTATGTATTTAATTAAGTTCATTCACTAAAAGGAAATCAGCATTACTGTATCATGCCATTGAATTCTGCACTTTAATATAGTTCCTAGATCATCTTTTTGGATGTGTAGTTTAAATCAAGAAAATTATGATCAGCAAAACATCATCAATAACAAGAAGTATTTTGTACCTCTTGAGAGGTATTCCTATTCATGAAAATCAAAATATGAATATATCCAAAATTGATCTGCTTTCTGGGATGGTAATGAAAATGTTCAAGGAGGACACCATATCTCCCCAGAACTAAGAGTAATTTGGAGCACTCAGTACAAACTAAGGGGCTCCTGTCATAAAGGGTTATCCTGGAGGACTTTGATTACATGCATGTGAGTAGAAAAAACTGCTTAGGTGTTTTTAAATGACCAATTAGATTCACCTACATATTCAAGAGAAGTGTATTCCAACTGGTGAAATGGATTGGAATAAAAACTATTGGACTTATATAAATCAGAGACTCAAATAATATTTTATCTAGTATCTTATTTTAAATTCTACAATTTGTAACCAGATTTTTTTGGGACTCAATGAACATGCTTTTTTCTTTCAGTGAAATCACAGGTGTTATTAATAAATATAGGGTCTAGACAGTCATTGGTAATTTTTTTTAGGTTTTGGGTGTTTTGAGTTTTCCTTGACTGAGAAATTGCATGCAATGGCCATCAGTCACACTTATCTTTTCCAAAACCCGGGAAATATAGATGGAGGAAAGGGCAAGAGATTGTTGGATAACTGAAAGCTCTGCAATTCAATAATTTAATTAAAAGATTATTATTTTTATTGGTTATTTGTAGATCGCCAACAGATTCCACAGTGCTTTAAACATAGGCAGATTACAACAAAACATTTATAGGGATCAAATGGGTAGAGGGCCCTGCCAAGAGTCGCACTGTTGTAGTCAGCTCTTTGGAAGGTGATCTACAAACAGCTGAAGTCTTAGGATAACATGCTAAGGGGGTTCAAGGGGATAGCAATAGAGGAGAGGAACTGGTATAAAGAAAGTTTAGTGTAGGTTGCATGCATCCCTGAACAGTAGAGTCTTAAGGGAGTGCTTGAACCTTTCCAAAACTAGGGGGGAGTCTTGTGGAGCAAGGCAGAGAGTTCCACATGATGGGAGCCATTCTGGAGAAGTCCTGTAAATGGGAGTGTGAGGAGGTAACAAGAGAGGAGGAGAGTAGGAGGTCATGAGCAGAGCGAAGGGGACAGGAGGAAGAGTATCTGGAGACAAGGTCTGAGATACAGGGGGGAGCAGTGCAGTTGAGGGCTTTGTAGGTCAGAGTGAGAATTTTGTGTTTATTCCTAGAGGCAAGAGGAAGCCAGTGAAGAGACTTACAGAAAGGGGCAGCAGGTGAAGAGCGACGTGTAAGAAAAATGAGCCTGGCAGAGGCATTCATTATGGATTGTAAAGGAGCTAGGCGGCAGCTGGGGAGACCAAAGAGGACGGAGTTGCAGTAATTGAGGTGGGAAAGGATGAGAGAGTGGATTAAAATCTTAGTTGTGTCTTGTGTAAGGAAGTGTCTAATTTTCGCGATGTTTTTAAGGTGGAAGTGGCAGGCTTTAGCCAAGGACTGAATGTGAGAAGTGAAAGAAAGATCTGAGTCAAATGTGACCCCAAGACATCGGGCATGCAAGGTAGGGGTAATGATGGAGTTGTTGACAGTTAGAGAGAGATTGGGGGTGGAGATTTTAGGAGAAGGGGGAAAATAAGGAGCTCAGTTTTGGAGAGATTTAGCTTGAGGTAGTGAGAGGACATCCAGGAAGAGATGTGAGAAAGTAGATTTGAGAAAGACAGTGACACAGTGACACAGATTAGCAAGGAAGGAGATAGGTCTGGTGCAGAGAAGTAGATTTGGGTATCGTCGGCATACAAAATTATATTGGAACCCGTGGGACTTTATTGGGGAACCTAATGATGACGTGTAGATTGAGAAGAGAAGGGGGCCAAAGACAGAGCCTTGTGGTACCCAGACAGAAAGTGGTGATGGGACAGAGGATGCCCCAGAGAAGGCTACACTAAAGGTACGATTTGACAGGTAGGAAGAGAACCACGAGAGGGCTGTGTCACAAATGCCAAAGAATTGGAGGGTTTAGAGCAAAAGAGGGTGGTCAAGAGTATTAAAGGCTGCGGACAGATCAAGGAGGATAAGCAGAGAGAAGTGGCCTTTCGATTTTGCTGCAAGTAGGTCTTGTTAACCTTAACGATTGCAGTTTCTGTGGAGTGATGGGGACAAAATCCAGATTGCAGTGGGTCAAGGAGGGAGTTTAATGTAATGGGATAGGCATGCATATACTAGCTTTTCGAGAAGCTTTGAGGCAAGAGGGAGTAGGGAAATAGGGTGGTAGTTGGATGGGGGTCAAGAGAATGTTTTTTTGAGGATAGGTGTGACCAGTGCATGTTTCAGAGATGAGGGAAATATACCAGTTCTGAGGGAGAGGTTGAAAATGTGTGTGAGTATAGGGGTAAGGGTAGAAGAGAGGGAGGGGAGTAGCTGTGAGGGGATAGGATCAAGGGGACAGGTAGTGAGGTAAAAGTGCAGAATAACAGGGGAGAAAGAGCTAAGTTTATGGCTATGTGGGTTGTTGTTGATTGCGAGCGTTTGAGGGGGGTGAAAGAATGGAAGTATGTTGAGAGCTGATTTAGTTTTTGATGGAGTTGATTTTGTTATTGAAGTGGCTGGCAAAGTCTTGAGCTGACAGAGAAGTTGTATTAGGAGGTGGGGGTTGGCAGAGAAGAGTATTGAAAGTGGAAAACAGACGTTTTGGGTTTGAAGAAAGAGTAGAGAAGCAATGTTGCTTATAGAGATTAAGGGTAGAATAGTAGGAGTTCAAGATGAATTTGTAATGAAGAAAATCAGCTGAACTCCGAGATGTTCTCCAGTGCCGCTCAGCAGTACAGGAACATCTGTGTAGGTACCTTGTCAGAGGAGTATGCCAGGGCTGAGGATGAGTGTATGATTTCCGAGCTAAGGGTGGCATTATAGTGGCAAATAGATTGGTCAGGGCAGGAAAAGGAGGAGATGAATGAGAGGAGAGGTTCGAGGGAATTAGCAAGCTATTGCTGATCTAATGACATAATGCTTCTGTGAAGTTGGTGTGAGGAGTAGAAGGAGGGAGAATTGTAGGGAGGGATGATATGTTGCAAGTGAGGAGATGGTGGTCAGAAAAAGCAAAAGGGGAGTTTGTGAAGTTTGAAATAGTGCATCGATAGCTAAATATCAGGTCAAGGGAGAGACCTTCTTTGTGAGTGGGAGAGTCAGTCCATTGTGAAATACCAAAAGAGGAAGTGAGTTGCAGAAGTTGTTTTGCAGAGGAGACAGTTGGATTGTCAAGAGGGATGTTGAAGTCCCCAATAATGAGGGCAGGGGTGTCTGAGGAAAGGAAATAAGGTATCCAGGCAGCCAAGTGATCTAGAAATTGAGTTGAGGAGCCAGGGGGTTGGTATATGACTGCTACACGTATAGAGAGGGGAGAGAATAGGCGAATCATGTGGTTTTGAATGAGGAAAATGTGAGGGAAGAGATAGGATGTATTTGTTGAAAGGTGCAATGAGAGTAAAGTAAAATACCTACACCACCTCCTTGTCTATTACCAGACCTAGGAGTGTGGTTGAAGTGGAGACCCCCATGTGACAGAGCAGAAGTGGATGCTGTGTCTAGGGGAGTGTAAGGTGTAGAATGAAATAGGAATATCTAAATATGTTTTCCACACAGTATCACAAATAATCGGGATTAAAAACAAAGTAATCCCTAGTCTGCTCATATACTGTGGGTCAGCAGAGGTTGAATTATACAGACTCTATGTATAGGAAAACAATATTATAATTGTAGTTAGACAAGTAGCTGTAAATCTTACAGAGATATAGAAGAGGCTACTGTCACTTTAAGTATGAGTATTGTAAGATAGCTGTTCAATTCCACAAACTGAGACTCAAAAGGTAAAAAGTTCATCAGAATGAGTAGCAGTGACTTAAGTTAAACTTGAACCTGTTTAGTTTTAACTTGCTTTTACAGATTCAGGCACAGCAGATGTATTAGATGAATCATTTAAACAGAATGACTTAAATTAGCATATAGTTTAGGTCAGGTAAGTAAATATGTGCAGTAAGTTAAATACAAACAGGGATTTAGCATAGGATAAACACAGTGCAGACTGAAATATGTATTTTAGAGAATCTTAGTTGAAATAGTCCTTAGCTGGTGCTGTAGAATTTACTTACTGACCGCAGCTGCTGTAAAGGAGTTGTTTGCTGATGAGCTGGGAGTAACACACCACAGATCTGAGACAATAGGAAACTGTGGAAATTATAGTGATAAGGGTAAATGCAATCCTTATGTGGCAGGGTAAAGTTCATTAAACACCAGAGAAGTTGAAATGAAACTTGAGACAAATGCAGATGAAATAACTGGAGCATATAAGTTTGCAAAGCAGGCAATACTTAGCTTGTAAACTGTGAGAGGAAGAGGATGAGCTGCAGCTGTAGTAGTTCCTTTGAGAGGCTTAGAGTTTCTGCAGGAATCTGCAGGCTGAATCACACCTGTTGATCCAAATTACTAAGCAAGGTAGGTAAGGGGGAGGAGAGTTTTATAGTGAGGAATTAAAGGGACAGAGTATATGCAGCAAATCCATGACAGGGAGATAGCCAGGTTTCTGTTAGGGCCAGAAGTTTGAGGGAGCGAGAGATAAAGAGGTCATGTATAGATGTGAGCTTGTTGCAAACAGAGCAAGAGTTCCAGAGTGCACAAGTGAAAGGGGTAGTGGCTTTAGATTCAAGAGGAATGTGAGTAAGGTTACAAGAGTTTTGTTTTCTGAGTCTATGGAATGGTACATATGGATGTGCACTGCTAGGAAGTTGTTGGGGACCAAGATTAGGGGAGATGTCACCAGCAGCTAGTATGAGCAAGAGGGAGAGTGACATGAGATGAGAAGATGAGAAGCAGATTTGCAGTGGTGAGAGATGAGGTGCAGGGGGGAGAGAGAGTGTTTAGGAATAGGTAAAGTTCATGAGTACAAAAGTAAGGTGAGTTTAAGAGAGATGGGCTAATGAACAGTGCAGGTGGAGAGGGCGAAGGAATAATTGAATAATGTAGTTTGTTAGAGAGACAAGAGGTAGCAATAAAGAATATGAAGTTATTGAGCATTTTTACAAAAGTGGGAAACAATTAAACACATACGACACAGTATTACAGCAGCATTTGCATAAGGAAACAATGAGATACATAAAACACAATATTACAAAAGTACTTGTCTTGTGTCTTGCCCCTTGTTCTATCCTTCTTCAATTCTTGTATAATTCTTATCTTAATGCCTTACTTAAAAAATGATCACTTCAAAAAGGTGAGCATATGTTGTTGTAACAATGCACACTGCCCAGACAACGAACCCCCAGTACAATGCACAGCCCAAGCTAATGTTAATTATAAAGGCAGTGAGCTGAGTCCACTAAATTACTTGATTGCTAAATCAAAGTCAAATTAAAGGCCAATTGGAAAGTTAGATTCTGGTTTGGTCAGGGTGAGATGAGTTAAGTAAACAGACAGTAACATTTGGAGGAGGTTGCTGGATACTGACATTAAAAACCATAAACCGTAAGGTTTAAATAGTGAATATGATTTAATCAATTATTGGAACTTAACATATCAATGTTAATTTGTACATATCCTTATAATGTTATATCATTGTATTTTGTTCTAATTTCAATCAATGCTGTATATTCCTGTATTGTATAAGGGTTAGTGGTATTGTAATTACAGGATGGTATGCACAAATGATTATTAGGTGTATACCCCTTTAAAGGTTCAAATATTATAAGCGGCCCTCGTTGGGTTAATACTAATGTCTAACCAAAGTTGTAAAATAAACTGTGTAACTAATAGAGGTCAAGCAAAGAGAACATACCTTGATGTATATTGAAAGTTCTAAGGGTCTTCAAATATATACATTGGACTTAATGCAATAGATCTAAGGAACCTTGCTGAAACTAGACCCTGTATTACCCATAAGTTTAACATTAACAATGATATTGGACACATTCAAGTGTTATGTCAAAGATATTCCTTTTTTTCATCTAGAGACTTTAGTCATGGTATAGGAACATTTGTATTGGCCTCTTGAATGCAAACACAATAATTATTTTGTAATTGAATATGCAAAGCGTTTAAATTTATTTTAACCAATCATTGGGGTTTTTAATGCTTTAAAACACCCAACTTGCCTGTCATCAATTAAGCTATGATTACGGCCCCTACAGCCGAAAAGCGTCAGCCTTAATGACAAACAAGCTTTGGAAAGCAAGAGAGTATGTCTCTGTAATGGAATTCAAAAGTTTTTAAAGAGTGTGCCAGAATAAAAGTGTTCTTATTCAAGCAAGACCTGTGGTTTTCTCGCTGTTTATTTTCTCACTAAGTTGAAACTATGGCATAAGACAGCTATAAATGTAAGAATAATAGCAAGTATTGATAAGGATTGAACATCACATGGCAATTAAAAAATCATTAGAAGTAAGACATTGGGATAACATTACAACAAATGCAGGACTAAATTAACAACCTAAAATCATTTGCTCAATATACATACAGTATACACGTACCAAAACACATACAGGGGCTCTATTCACGTACCAAAAGAGAGTTACAGGTAGAGGAGTAAACAGCAGGGTGTTTGCAAGTGAACAGGGACTCTATTCACATACCTGAAAGCAGAAGAGAGAGAATAGGGTAAGCTTGATGTAGTGTGCATTTCTTCAGCAGATGTCAATAGGCAGAATGTTGTCATAATAAGCAGCACTGTAGTGAGTACTGAGTATAATTCTTGTATGATTCTTATCCTAATGCCTCATTTATAAAATGTTCATTTTAGAAATGTGAACATATGTTGTTGTAACAGTGCACACTGCCCAGGCAATGCACCCCCAGTGCAATTAAAAGATCACAATTAAAAGCAAAGTTTATATGTTTATTCATCTTGCTCCAAAATGTATAAGTCATTAGAGTATTTATAATGAATATTAGTATTCATAGTGCCTCACTACTGAAAACATTCTGGCTTCTAAATATTTTATCTTCTGGATTGTAATATGCACATAGACAACTGTCACTATTTTACTTTAGGGCTGTGTGCAGCTCTTTCTCTTCATTGATTCATTTTAAAGAACAAACATCTCACTTTGAGTTTCTCCTTGGCTGTGTCTGACTCTGACCGCAATATATTGTGGCCCACACATTTCTCTTTCCAAATCTCTGCTTTGATTGCTCTAAGTCTAGCTATTATTAAATATATTCAAACAAATTCAGATCATATATTACCAAGTTATCATCTAGAAGCGTTTTTTTATCATATAAATGTCATAGCTCTCAGTTCTAGCTGCTGTTGCTAGTTTGCAGCATAATAGTGAACACTTCAGTTGTATTAATGATACAAATTGCAGTATCAGAATGCCATTGAGAGCCATACTGATGTAAACCAGACTTCTAATTCTCACCATATGGATATTCTTTGGCTGGCTATAGTTAATGATTTCCACAACATTACTATAAAATTTTACTCATTTCTCCTATGATTCATATTATGTCTCATTTAGTTCTCAGTAAATCAATTCCCTTTCAGCAAATAAAGGTAATCAATTTGTAATGATTGGATTGCAACAGATTTTTGTACTTTATGTCAACTAAATCTCTTAACCACTCTCTGAAAAAGGATTGTCTAATAACACCACATCCACATTTCAGACATTTAAATAGTTTACCATGTTTTCAGTCATTACATTAGATTATAAAGTATTCACCACGGATAATAAAAATAAAATCATAAATATTATGGCTTCTCAACACTTATACAAAATATTTAAATGCACAAATGATAAAACATGCATTAGTAAAGCAAAAAAAGAAAGAGTTTAAAAATAAATGCCAAAAGGAATACAAAAAATTATTATATTAGTCATGTGACTATAGTTGTGTGAAATGTCCCAAAAACATTTCCCAGACTAATCGAATAGGAAAGTATTTTTGTTGATGGTAGGATAAAATAAATATAATACCATATTGAAGTAAATAATATAAACATATTTTTTTAAATTCAGACTTTATATGTCATACTTCTCTACTGATATTTTTTTAATCTGACCACCATTTTGAAAACCTGTAGTCTTAGGGGTAGATTTATCATACCCCTGGTGAATATGATTCGCTATAGCGAATCATGTCCACCCTGCAATGCTAAATGCCGACAGCATATGCTGTCAGCATTTAACATTGCACAAGCAGGTCTGGTGAACTGCTTGTGCAATGCCGCCCCTGCAGATTCACGGCTAATCAGCTGCTAGCAGAGGGTGGTGTCAATCAACCGAATCGTATGAGATCAGGCGTACCGCTGCTTCTTAACTCCTGTTTCTGGCGAGCCTGAAGGCTCACACGGAGCAACGGGTCTTAATAAATCGTCTCTATAGACTCTTTAAGATGCATGTTTAATAGCTAGTCTTTTGTTTTTGTGAAAATACATTTTATTTATTTTGAAGGGACATTCCATTAATGTTGTTTTTAAAAATATACAGTATATATCATATACCAGCAGTTAAATGCTTCATTGCAAAAGCTTTGAATAGTTGTTTTGAAGTTAGTAGAAAAAAAACAAAACAATTTTATTGACAGTCTCATACAATTTGTGAATAGATACTGCAATGCTTGATCCATTAGTGTTACCTTGGAAAATGGGAAGGTCCCAATCAACAGGTCCGGATACTGCAAGATAAACACCAGCCTCTCTGGTAGAAATTGAAAACTACAATTGCAGAAAAAGCAATGTTTTTTTTACTACTCTCAATTAAATTTTTACGGGACATTGAATATTTATCGACCGTTTACCAAAAAATTGTCTCCCCTTTAAATTACTTTCAATAATCCATTTTATGTGCTGGAGTATATTACATTTTTTACAAGTAGCTCCTTTACCATTATTTTGGCATTTGAAATAGCTGATTTAGGGCCAGATTACGTGTGAAGTGGTAATTGTTGGATGTGTTTCGCTCAGAGATTTGCACTTGTATTGTTGAGTTGAAAGCAAAAAGTTTGCAATCTCGCGTTTCCAAAGTTACGGTAACAAAAAGACTTTGAAAAGTCACGAGCGCAAAATCGCATTCCTTCATAGACATTAACGGAGCCAAAAAAGTTGAAAAAAACCCACTAACACCCACAAGTTGCGCAAACACAGTTGTGGTTATTAAAAAGCACGATATAAGAAGATAATATTGCATATTTCATAATCCAATGTTCTGCACATAGCAGAATATATTCTATTTATTCTTAAAGCGATATTTAAATATATATGATGGATATTTGCACAAATATATATATATATATATATATATATATATATATATATATATACACGATTACATGCAGTATAAGTATAGATATATCTATATCTATTTCTTAATACATAAAAATATTCTGCCAAGTGCAAAACATTGGAATGTATAATATTTACAGTATATACACAGTATAACACTTTGTTAAATATGAATATTGCATAAGTATGCTTTTACATGTTTTCATCTACTTGACTGCAAAGGGCTCCAATGCATATATATATATATATTTATATATATATATATATATATATATATATATATATATATATATATATATATATATATATATATATATATATATATGTATACATATGTATTTATGTGTTTATATGTGTATATATGTCTTTAAATACATGCATACAAATACATATGTACACACACATATATAGCTATATATATATATATATATATATAAGTATACATATTTAGACATTAATCTTTTTTTGTGCAATTTTTAAAACTAATTTTTGTTAAATAGTGTTATTTTGAGTATAAATGTTGGCGCGCTACAAATAACTGATAATAATAATAACTGTAGTTTTAAATGTAATTCTGCTGTGTTTATGACACTTTTTTTTACTTTTTTGACTCGCGTAACAGTTAACCAGAACTCTGAATTTGCAGTAATTATCATGATTGTGCTCACGTGTTCCCATTTACTTTCAACTTGTAATATGAGTGGAATTTAATTGGTGTGCAAATGGCCACGAAAACCCAACATTGCTTGTGCAGAAACTATAGCTGCGACTCGTAATCTAGCCCTTAGTTTGTGGTATCCCAACCTATACTGAATGTTTCTGTATTGAAGTCTAGGCTAATGACAAACCAATGTAAAAACAGCCAGCAGAATAAATTACACTCCTAATGGGGTGCAGGATAGTTAAGTAATAAAATATTAATTTTCCATTGTTCTTTCTAAGGGCCCGATGATCTAAATCTCTCCTCTCATGAAGAAGTTTAGTCAGTATGGTGAGATCCCTCAAAAATTTTTGGAAACACAAACTTTACATTGAGAGATGTTTATCTGACTGTGCAGGGTTCTGTATGTGAAGGAGACTTCTGTATTACAATATAAGGTCTAATAAAAATCCCAAAGATTTTGTGTGATTTCTCTCCATGGCGGTGAGTTTTTGATCATCAGGACCAAACTACTGAGCTTTGGTTTACAGACAAATATAAAATAAGGAAGCAAGAGTATGTACACAAAGTGATAACATAATGCGATCTTACATTACGAGCAGTGTAAATGCAGTTAAAGGAGCCCATTTATCAAGCTCTGGATGGAGCTTGAGGGCCCATGTTTCTGGTGAGCCTGCAGGTTCGCCAGAAACACCAGTTATGAATCAGCGGTCTAAAGATCGCTGCTCCATAACCTGTCCGCTTGCTCTGAGCAGGCAGACAGACATCGCCGCAATTCAACCCGATCGAGTAAGATCGGGTTGATTGACACCCGCTGCTGGTGGACAATTGGTTGTGAATCTGCAGGGGGCGGCGTTGCACCAGCAGCTCACAAGAGCTGCTGGTGCAATGATGAATACGGAGAGCGTATTGCTCTCCACATTCAGCGAGGTCTGTCGGACCTGAGCCGCACTGTCGGATCAGGTCCGACAGACCTTTGTTAAATAGGCCCCTAAGACTCCAGCATACAAGTGAAGACATTGAAGGAAACAGGGAGTCATGTGCACAAACTGATGCTGCGTGGTGCTGGCTTGAAGTGGCGAACAAACTGCTGAATCTGACAACCCAGGAACAAAAGCAACAGCTTTAAAACATGCACCAAGGACAGAGCATACTCTCCCCTTTATGCATGTTTTCAATTTCATAAAAAAGGCTTAAGTTTTATGAAGAGTTGTCCATCTGCATCTTTTGTTCATGGATTGTCTGACATTAAGATCAAGCTCAACCCATTTTAATAGGTTGTGGTTTAAAAGCACAAAACCAGCTAATTCATACATTTTATACTCTGCAGCTAGTATAACAAGTCGTTGAAAATACATTAAAGGTGTAGTAAAGTCCAAATTAAACTTTATGATTCATATAGGGCATGTATTTTCAAACAATTTACTTCTGTCATCAAATTTGTTTTGTTCTCTTATTATTCTTAGTTGAAAGCTAAACCTAGGTAGGCTCATATGCTAATTTCTAAACCCTTAAAGACTGCCTTTTATCTAAATGCATTTGACAATTTTTCACAGCTAGAGAGCGTTAGTTCATGTGTTTCATAAAGATAACATTGTGCTCATGCCCGTGAAGTTATTTAAGAGTCAGCACTAATTGCCTGTAATGCAAGTCTTTCAAAAGAACTGATATAAGGGGGCAGTCAGCAGAAACTTAGCTACAAGGTAATTACAGAGTTAAAAAGTATATTTCTATAACAGTGTTGGTTATGCAAAACTTGGGAATGTTAAATAAAGGGATTATCTATCTTTTTAAACAATACAATTTTTGGTGTTTACTATCCCTTTAAGGTAAAAACTATTTTACAGTATACTGCACTTTAAAGGGACAGTTCACCCAAAAACTTTCTCCCCTTTAAATTATTCCCAATGATCCTTTTTACCTGCTAGAGTGTATTAAATTGGTTGCAAGTAGCTCCTTTACTCATATTTCAGCATTTGAAATAGCTGATTTAGCTTGTAGTTTCCCAACCTATACTGAAAGTTTTGATACTGGCGTATACGCTATTGACAAGCCTAAGTAAACACAGCCAGCAGAAGAGATTACACCCTCAGTGGGGTGCATGATAGTTAAGTAATAAAATGATAATTTTCCATTGTTCTCTCTATGTATTGAGCTTTGGTGTTCCAGACAAATATAATATAAGGAAGCAAGTGTGTGTACATAAAGTGATAACATAATGAGATCTGATATTACCTGAAGCTAAACTCATTGTAATAGGCTGTGGTTTCAAAGCACAAAACCAGCTACTTCAGAATCACAAATAAATCCGAAAATGCAATTTCTCAAATATTTTATACTCTGCAGTTGGTATAACAAGTCATTTAAAATACATTTATGGAAAAACAATTTTACAGTGTACTGTCCCTTTAAGTTCAATAGCCCTTGGAAGTGATAGTTTTAAATAGTATTATTTTTTTCTCCTTTCTTTTTTTATCTTCATATTTTATTGTGTATTGTGAAATAATATTGTAAGATAAATATTAGAGTCCCTAAAAGGTAAAGGGCCTAATGAATTTGATAAGCGCTATGAAAAAACTCAATGACAATTCTAGACCCTGTTGACATACCATGCACGAAATGATAGATTTTATACATTGTATTAATAAATCTATCGCCATAAACAAAATATGAAGTCTATAGTTAATAAAACTTGTATTGATTATTGCACTACATTTTTCTCTCCTCATCAAGAAATGAAGAAGAAATGCCCCTAAGTATAATACAGAGACTGGACACATTTCACTTAAGGGACTTTACAAATCTGAGAGACCTTCCAGTCTCTGCAAACTTTTGTATCACATCCTATGGGACATATTTATCAAGCTCCGAATGGAGCTTGATGCCCCGTGTTTTTGGCGAGGCTGCTCCATAACATGTCCGCCTGCTCTGAGCAGGCAGACAGACATCGCCGTAAATTAACCCGATCGGGTTGATTGACACCCCCCTGCTGGCAGCCGATTAGCCGCGAGTCTGCAGGGGGCGGCGTTGCTGAATGCTGAATACGGCAAGCGTATTGCTCGCCGTATTCAGCGAGGTCTGGCGGACCTGATCCTCACTGTCGGATCAGGTCCGCCAGACCTTGATAAATAGGGGCCTATATCTTGATAATTTAACTTTGTGTAGTTTTTGTTCTGGATTTTATTTTAAAAATTGAAGGATTCATGTTAGCAGAATCAAATACTCATAGTACATGCTTTACATATGATTTAAAAGAAGAAGTGGAATTATGATAGCACCTTGCTTAAAGGGATAGAAAGGTAAAAAGTGAAATGCGCATGGGTATAGAAATAGAAGCATTTTTGCAATATACTTTCATTAGAAAAAATGCTTCTAGTAAAAGTTACTACTGCTATTCTGCGACAAACGCACATTTCCTGTTAGGCCCGTGCACCAGTATTTAAACACCATGGGGCATATTTATCAAGCTCCGTATGTGCCTTCAGGCTCGCCGAAAACAGAAGTTATGAAGCAGCGGGCTAAAAATCATGTCCGCTCGCTCCATCATAAATAGGCCCCCATGCCTGCTTAGAGAGTGATACAAGCCACCACTGACTCTCTGAGAAGGTGTGGTGTTTGAATACTGGTGTACAGGATATGTGCATATGCCACTGAGAAAAAGTAATAACTTTTACTAGAAGCATTTTGCTAATGGAAGCAAACTGCAGAAATGCTACTATTTTAAATTGAAATGCTCCCATGCAGATTTCTTTTTTGACCTTTCTATCCCTTTAATTACATGTAAAGAAATACACATGCACTTTACACTTCCTATGTCATGCTTCTAAAAAAAGATAGAAAAAAGCATAGAACATCATACCAACTCCCTGCATCCACCCACCATAGATCAATTTGCCTCCTTTAGTGTGGCCCACCATTTGATTCCAACTGCAAATCTAATTCTCCATAGATAGGTCGATTCCATTTTTTCTGAAACTCTCATTTGAAAAAAATACAAAACAAGATAATCTTTGTTTAAAAAAAAAGAAAAACAATCTTTCTGAGTCAAAACCAAATGAGGTTGATAATGCCCACAATATTCAATCTCCATTTCCCAATAACGGCACAGTTAACAGCCGATACTGGTTGATAACCAAAAATCAAAATCGGATAATAGGGTTAATAAAGTCCATGTGTGTTTTGCAGTTGGTGTTTCTTATGAGTTTTAAACAATTTGAATGCCATTTGTATATGGGCATAATGCGTATACTGGGAAAGTTTGATGGGTTTTTTTTGTTTGTTTTTTAAACATTGAATATTTTAAAATTTAAAGAGTTTTAATTATTGAAAAACATTGTTTTTTTATTTTGGTGAGATTTTCATATAAAAGAAAAAGAGTGCAGGAAATTAATCTCCATAAGTAGAAAGTGGCCGCAACTTATCTCCTATAACATGATTTTAATAGTTCTCATTATGAAATCAGTAAATGACAAGGTTTAAAGCACTGGTTTTTAAACCTGTCCTCAGGCCTTTTTAACAGGCCCTATTTTGAGGATATCTGAACTGGAGCACAGGTGTAATAATCAGCTGCTTAGTAACCATGGTTATTTTCCCTGCTCTCATCCAAAGTAATCCTGAAAACCTGGCCTGTTGGGGAGGCCTTAGGACAGGTTTGAAAACCAGTGGTTTAAAGTATTGGCAGAATTTTGAAACTGCACAGAACAAGGTTTGTAATTGCTGAAGATCTATTACCAAGATGGTCACATGGTAATGATGCTGTCCATCTTCATTCACCTAAATAGATGACCCTCTTTGTAAAACAAAAGGTGCCAGCTAAAACTATATAGCAGTCTGATCTCTTTGAAGCAGTCTAACAGTTATTCACAAACCTACAGAGAGAATTGTCTTTTTTAAGGCATTATGCTTATTACTTTGAAATGTTTTAAAATGTTTTAATTAATATTATTGATATCATTATTTTTAATGCATCAGGTAAATAAAACATTACTTTAAGGTTGCTTTATAAAGCTTTCTATTGCTGCACAACAAATGTATTACTAGTAAATTATATAGAAATAGGAATAATAGTAGTAGCAGAAATAGTCAAAGTATTATTATTAGTAGTAGTATGTCCTATAAAGCTTTAAGGGTTATGTTAAACTTTCTATTATGTGAATGCTGACAGTGAAGTTTAATTGATCCAGAGAATGGACAAGATGGACCAATAATGTATGGGTAGCAACTTAACTCATTCACTTTTTGAAAAAATTTGCATGGAAAATTAAATCTTTTAAAAGACTTACAATTTATACCACACTATAGATGAACACTGAACTCATCTCCCCATTGTAATATTTTTAAAATTATATATTTTTTTAAACTACAATTGCTCTCAGTGTACTGCAATCCATAGAATTATTTAATAAATAAAAAATATATATATATTTTAAAAACATTAAATTGAAGGGATTTTCTTGAGGGAACCTTAAAATGCATTTTTTATTCTTGGAAAAGCAACCACTTTACAATTTTAAATGTGCCCTGTGTGATAGAATCTATTAGAACTAGAGGGAACAATTGTTTTGAGTTTAACTCAATGTAGCTTTACTGTAAAGGCATAGCTGTTTTACACTGCAACACTTTCAATGATATCAAATTAATTACAGTAGAATGTCACAAATTCTAAACAGAAAGACACTTAAAAATAAATATTGTCACTGTCTCAACCATCCCTCCTGTTCTTTATGAGGGTACAGTTTGGCTTATAGAATACAAAAAACTAGATTTTAATTAAATAGACCTTCTTCCTGACATTACATAAAGTTGATTCAGAACAGATGAAGAAACCCCCTAAATGATGCATGTCGAATCTTTTTCATATGCGGCACTACATTGGAAATGTTTTTTCTGCACTAACTGTACAAGGGCTGGTGAGCACATTCTAGAAATGTTTAAAGCTGGACAGTTTAGAAAGGCTTGTCTTGATGGAGACATCGTTATTAAATATTGATTAAATCCTTAATGGTGCTTAAATTTGGTATAACATTTTTTTATCATAAATTGTATAAAAAAAAATGGCTGCATGCTTTTGTGAAATTTGCTCTGAATAGATCTAAATGAGCTTGCAAATTGCAATCATGTATTATCTCTCTGGGGGGAATGGAAGAAGAAAGTTAAGGTATAGTGCAATACTGTTTCATTTTCCTTTATTAAAAAAGGGATCCAATTTTAAGTTTATGAAATAAGCATATGAAAACTCTATTCAAATTATTCTTGCTCACTGTCAAGATCCTTTTATTATAAGGAATAAAGTATTTTACTCTGAACCTAGGAACACTATTAAAGGTGACATGGGCAGAGCTGGCTAAGAACCAAGATGGCCACATGCTAATGAAGCTGTCACCCATTTACCTAAATAGATGATCCTCCTTGTAAAAAACAACTAGAAGCTAAAGGCTACTAAAAATATATAGCAGCCTGTCCCCTTTAAAGCAGTCTACCTAACAGATATGCACAAACCTACAGAGAACATTGCTATTGTGCGTCTTCTGCCTGCACCAATTCTGACCTGCACTGTTCAACCCCCTCTTTGTTGATCTTACACGTCATGTCCCGAGGCCTATTTACTATGTTTTGATAGTGTCCTAGAGTCATCACTACTGAGCTATTAGATACATACCTGGAATGACATAAAAACAAATTAACATCTGGTTGCTGCAATTGTTTTTGAATTGGCAAGTTCCACCACTTGCCTTATTTGAAGGCATCTACCTGAGATTAAGTCTGCAGATGATAAGAATAAACTTAACATGTTAGGTCTCGTATATTTAATTTTAATTACTAAATAATTATATTGTTGTCCTGTATTCCTGTTGTATACAATAGGTTTACCCTATTTATTTATTTTTTAGCTTCAGATTTTAGCATTCCGTTACACCAAATTTCTCAATAATAATGAAGAGACAGAAAAAGAGGAGAGAGAGCAAAGAGAGATAGTAAAAAAGAGAGAAAAGGTAGAGAGTGGAGATCGGATACAGAGACTTATCTTGAGCTTAGCTTGAGGAGAGAGATAGAGAGAGATTGTGAGAGACAAAGAACAGATATAGTGGGAAATAGACAAGGGGAGAGAGAGGATGGAGAGAACAGTTAGGGGCCTATCTATCAATCTCCGAAAGGAGCTTGTGGGCCCGTGTTTCTGGCAAGTCTTCAGACTCGCCAGAAACAGCAGTTATGAAGCAGCGGTCTTTGTGAGCAGGTGGACAGGAATCGCAACAATTCAACCCAATAGAGTCTATTTATTACTTAAATAGAGATAAACCAGTGGTTAAAGTCAGCTCTGGACTGGCAATGTACTTCTAGTCTTCGGGGCATATCAATCAAGCTCCATATGAAGCTTGAAGCCCCGTGTTTCTGGCGAGCCTTCAGACTCGCCAGAAACATCAGTTATGAAGCAGCGGTCTAAAAACCAATGCTCCATAACCTGCCCGCCTGCTCTGAGGAGGCGGACAAACATCGCCACAATTCAACCCGATCGAATACGATCGGGTTTTGACACCCCCTGCTAGTGGCCAATTGGCTGCAAATCTGCAGGGGGCGGCGTTGTACCAGCAGTTCACAAGAGCTGCTGGTGCAATGCCGAATGCAGAGAGCGTATTGTTCTCCGCATTCAGCGAAGTTTGTCGGACATGATCCGCAATGTTGGATCATGTCCGATAGACCTTTCATCAATAGGCCCCTTCAGCTGAATATGGATGCTGACTTAATCAGGGGCATTAAGCATGTATAGCTGCCAATCCCCTGCCTCGTTCAGCACAAGATTGTCAACGCATTGCTGATCTGAAGCTAACATTACCTATGTGTTTTACCCTTCTGTGCACTTTGGACCCAAAGCATAAGCAAGAAAAAGTTCTATTATAAAACACTCTAGGGCATGAAAACTTTTTTATTATTGATCCTAAATTATGTCACTTTAAATCTTCAAACACGCATCACCATTTTTATCTACATATTCTTTGTTTATTTTAATTTAAAATGTGTCAATCTCACCTTACTTCTTCAACTGACACTTAGCAAAAAAAAAAAAAAAGTTTCCCTGTTTTAGAGTGAGCCGTCTTGTCTGTTGTACCACCTGCAGACTTCTGATGCTCTGGTGTTGTTTGTCAGTAGAATAAATATGGAGAGTGAAAGGAACGCTCCAAAATCAATGGACTAGAGAGTGGAGTTAATAGAAAGTTATTAAAATATAAGTATGTAAAAAAAAATAATATAATTTTATGACACTATCTTTTTTTTGTCTCTGACATTATTGTTACTATGAAAAGAAAAAAAAAACAACGAAAACTTTTTTTGCCAGCCTGCTTTTCTTATTGTCTATAATTCAGTGGCTATGTATTACTGTTAGAAGACGAAGATGAAGAATATAATTAAGAGAACATATGATGGCAGGCACTGGGCTTTAGATTAATTAGCTACTTGTCAATACTTTTATCAATATCCGATTAACGAATGACACATTGCACAATGAAAGCTATTGATCCATGTGCGGTCTATACATAAATTGAAGCTGCTTTGTTAAATGAGAAAAATGACAAAAACAAAAGCTTCAGAGCCCTTTTCATCATCCTGGAAAAATGACATTAAGTCAATGTATACTACATCTTAATTTTGAAATTTAGTTACATAAAACTTTTATTTACTTCATTGTTAATCATTGCCTAGTAAACTAATGGGGATATAGATGAGAATACTCATATTGAAATGTATGATGATATTGCCTTCAATAATGCAGAAATATTCTAATCAATGTCACATACTGGACTTTTAAGTAATAACAAAAAAAAGTAAATTTGCTGTTGGAAAATACTTTACAGCAAAAAATTTTTTTTAAATAATAATGATCTGAATTATGTTAATCTATTAAAAAAGATCTTAATCTGTAGTAGTATTGACAAATTCATTTAAAGGGACAGTCAAGTCCAAAAAAAACTTTCATGATTCAGATAGGGCATACAATTTTACAGGGAGTGCAGAATTATTAGGCAAATTAGTATTTTGACCACATCATCCTCTTTATGCATGTTGTCTTACTCCAAGCTGTATAGGCTCGAAAGCCTACTACCAATTAAGCATATTAGGTGATGTGCATCTCTGTAATGAGAAGGGGTGTGGTCTAATGACATCAACAGCCTATATCAGCTGTGCATAATTATTAGGCAACTTCCATTCCTTTGGCAAAATGGGTCAAAAGAAAGACTTGACAGGCTCAGAAAAGTCAAAAATAGTGATATATCTTGCAGAGGGATGCAGCACTCTTAAAATTGCAAAGCTTCTGAAGCGTGATCATCGAACAATCAAGCGTTTCATTCAAAATAGTCAACAGGGTCGCAAGAAGAGTGTGGAAAAACCAAGGCGCAAAATAACTGCCCATGAACTGAGAAAAATCAAGCATGCAGCTGCCAAGATGCCAATTGCCACCAGTTTGGCCATATTTCAGAGCTGCAACATCACTGGAGTGCCCAAAAGCACAAGGTGTGCAATACTCAGAAACATGGCCAAGGTAAGAAAGGCTGAAAGACGACCACCACTGAACAAGACACACAAGCTGAAATGTCAAGACTGGGCCAAGAAATATCTCAAGACTGATTTTTCTAAGGTTTTATGGACTGATGAAATGAGAGTGAGTCTTGATGGGCCAGATGGATGGGCCCGTGGCTGGATTGGTAAAGGGCAGAGAGCTCCAGTCCGACTCAGACGCCAGCAAGGTGGAGTACTGGTTTGGGCTGGTATCATCAAAGATGAGCTTGTGGGGCCTTTTTGGGTTGAGGATGGAGTCAAGCTCAACTCCCAGTCCTACTGCCAGTTTCTGGAAGACACCTTCTTCAAGCAGTGGTACAGGAAGAAGCCTGCATCCTTCAAGAAAAACATGATTTTCATGCAGGACAATGCTCCATCACACGCGTCCAAGTACTCCACAGCGTGGCTGGCAAGAAAGGGTATAAAAGAAGAAAATCTAATGACATGGCCTCCTTGTTCACCTGATCTGAACCCCATTGAGAACCTTTGGTCCATCATCAAATGTGAGATTTACAAGGAGGGAAAACAGTACACCTCTCTGAACAGTGTCTGGGAGGCTGTGGTTGCTGCTGCACGCAATGTTGATGGTGAACAGATCAAAACACTGACAGAATCCATGGATGGCAGGCTTTTGAGTGTCCTTGCAAAGAAAGGTGGCTATATTGGTCACTGATTTGTTTTTGTTTTGTTTTTGAATGTCAGAAATGTATATTTGTGAATGTTGAGATGTTATATTGGTTTCACTGGTAAAAATAAATAATTGAAATGGGTATATATTTGTTTTTTTGTTAAGTTGCCTAATAATTATGCACAGTAATAGTCACCTGCACACACAGATATCCCCCTAAAATAGCTATAACTAAAAACAAACTAAAAACTACTTCCAAAAATATTCAGCTTTGATATTAATGAGTTTTTTGGGTTCATTGAGAACATGGTTGTTGTTCAATAATAAAATTAATCCTCAAAAATACAACTTGCCTAATAATTCTGCACTCCCTGTAGACAACTTTCCAATTTACTTTTATCACCAATTTTGCTTTGTTCTCATGGTATTCTTAGTTAAAAGCTAAACCTAGGAGGTTCATATGCTAATTTCTTAGACCTTGAAGGCCGCCTCTAATCTAAATGCATGTTGATAGTTTTTCACCACTAGAGGGCATTAGTTCATGTTTTTCATATAGATAACATTGAGCTCAGGCATGTGAATTTACCATGGAGACAGCTCTGATTGGGTAAACTGCAAGTCTATCAAAAGAACTGAAATAAGGGGGCAGTCTGCTGAGGCTTAGATACAAGGTAATTACAGAGGTAAAACGTGTATAATTATAACTGTGTTGGTTATGCAAAACTGGGGAATTGGTAATTAAGGGATTATCTATCTTTTTAAACAACAAAAATGCTGGTGTTGACTGTCCCTTTAATAGTATACATATTGAAATTCCAAGAAACACAAATTCTTGTGAATCGTAAAATACAATTTCTGGTGCTAGGGAGTGTCATACCAGAATAGTTATATGGATAAAGGACTATAACTCAGATTAACTCTATTAAGACTTGCTTGAAATAAGGGGTGAAACTAATATAGCACAAATCTCTAGTTAGGCCTCATCTGGAATACTGTGGACATTTCTTGAGACAATGGCCTCTATTTATCAAGGTCTGTCGGACCTCGTCTCAGCATTGCAACGCCGCCCCCTGCAAACTCACGGCCAATAGGCCGCCAGCAGGGGGGTGTCAATCAAGCCGATTGTATTCGATCGGGTTGATTTCGGGCGATGTCTGTCCGCCTGCTCAGAATAGGCTGACAGGTTATAGAGCAGCAGTCTTTGTGAACGCTGCTTCATAACTGCTGTTTCTGGCGAGCCTGCAGGCTCGCCAGAAGCACAGGGCATCAATCTCCATTCGGAGCTTGATAAATATGCCCCCATATCTCCATAAGGATATAAGCAAACTAGAAACTGTCCAATGGAGGGCTACTAAAATGGTACATGGTCTAAATTATAAAAGAATCTATGACCTAAATTTGTATAGCTAGAGGAGAAAATGGAAAAAGGGGACATAAGAGAAACATTCAAATATATGAAGGGACTTATTAATGTGAAAGCTGAAAGCATTTTCCACAGAAAAGAAATGTCAAAACAAGGGGCCACATTCTTAATTTAGAGGGTAGCAGATTCAGGAGAATGTGAGGAAGCATTTTTTACAGAAATGGTGGCGGTTTCATGGTGTTGAATCTAATCCACCCAGCTTTAAATTGAGCGGCAGCAATATGCGGCCTGCAGATAACATTGTACAGTTCGTTAGTTGTGTAATGCCGGCCCTTGCTTGCATGCAGCCATTAGCACACAAGAGGAGGCTGTTAATCATCTTGATCCAATAGGATCAAAATTATTGCAATTCACCACCTAAAGTGTTGCAGAAAGGATAAGTAGCAGCAGTCTAATACTGTAAGGGCCCAATCTGAACTTTAAAGTAATCTAAAATACAATGCACAAAGTGTAAGGTTTATAAAACTCTCCTATCATGCAGAGAGATATTGCACTAGAAGATACAGAAATAAGAGAGATTTATTAGATGATTCAGCGAGTTCATCCCCTGTGAAGTCTGCACTACAATTTATATCCAAGCAGAAGAATCTGTAATCATCTGGCCCTTAGTATTTTGTTTAACTAATTTATATTTGACAATCTTACATTTTTATAAAAATCCCTTTTCAAGAAAACAAAATAGATGTGACAGTAAGTTGACCAATGTTTTTTTATAACAAAATTATGCTTGAACTGAAAAAAGATTATATCTGAAAATATATCTTCCTTCATTTAAAAATGATTGTTGTACTCTTGTTTGCTTGCTTTGACTTTTGCTGGATGAAATCTCACATCTTTTATGATTACATTTGTTGAAAAGAGAAGTCTATTTGATATATTTAAAGTGCTTCTTCAGTTGTTTTGGAAATATAATTACAAAATGTCCATCAAAACATATGCAGGCTATATAGTATCTTGAGAAGTTGAGAGTTATGTTTTGTGTTTTTATTTATGGTGGTTACACAATATTTCTAAATATGGGCCTTTTAAAAAGTGATTTACATCCATTTGCAATATGCGTCCATTAAGCTTCTTACTGCCTAAACATATTATTAATCTCTGTCAACATTAATCCAAAAATATAATTTATAAATAAGTACAATATTGATCCTTGAGAAAAAAACATAAATTATATATTTCCTTTTAGTTTCAGTATAATTTTTTTTGTTTAATTTTTATTTACTCAAAAAATGTTTTTAGAAAATGTAATTACTTTCAGGATATATATGTGACAGGAAAAAAACTTGAGTTTGAGATCTAGAAAACTGAATCAAATGTATTTGCCAAAATATAAAATATGGCCTAATCCATAAAACACAAGAAATAATCATTAATATAATAATGCCTTCTTCTGGTACATGAAAAACAAAAATGTGAGTGTACCATATATTAAACCCAACCACCAGAAAAGTGTTATCATATGGGAAAAATGTTTCTAAGTTCCTATATTTTGAATAGGCAAATGATTAGCGCTGCGGAATCTGCTGGCGCTCTACAATTAACCGATAATAATAATAATAATAATGTATTTTATAATCTTTAACACAATTATTTGCAGGTATTAATGAAAGCACTCAGTCATTCATAATTGTGATTGCCAAGAAAAGAAGAAAACCTTAACAAATCAGTGATGTAATCAGTCACATTTATCTGTGAATATAGCTAGAGCTGATCCCCTCACACTCCATCTATGTTTTAGACCACGTAAGACCTACAGTGTTAAACCAGGAGATAGTTATGAATATTTTACGAATATTAATGAAATTAGTAATAAAAAGGAATACAAACAAAAGCACATGATTTTTATGAAATTGGCCAATTATAAATATGTGCAATAATGCAATCCTCTGCAAATAAATGCAATAAAGGGCTAATGGGAAAAAAAAGAGGGACACATTTATGTGACATCCGCCATAGATATTTGCAATATTGTTATCTGTGCAAATAGGTGCAATAGATAAAAGAAAAATATCTAGCTTGCTCCAGTTTTGGAGGTTGCTTAACATGTTGCATGGTTGGTGCATGCTCAATCAATTTTCTTATATCTGTTTTTTTGTGATATGAAAGGTAACAAACTATTGGCTAGATTACGAGTCTTGCATTAGCCGCAAAAAGCAGCATTGAGAGGTCCCAACGCTGCTTTTTTCCTAACGCTGGTATTACGAGTCTGGCAGGTACAGGTGCGCCGCTCACTTTTTTTCCGCGACTCGAGCTTACCGCAAATACCCTTACGTCAATTGCGTATCCTATCTTTTTAATGGGATTTGCCTTATGCCGGTATTACGAGTCTTGGAAGAAGTGAGCGGTAGACCCTCTCCTGTCAAGACTCCTACCGCATTTAAAAGTCAGTAGTTAAGAGTTTTATGGGCTAACGCCGTAACATAAAACTCTTAACTAAAGTGCTAAAAAGTACACTAAAACCCATAAACTACCTATTAACCCCTAAACCGAGCCCCCCCCCCCCCCCCCCATCGCAAACACTTAAATAAAGTTTTTAACCCCTAATCTGCCGACCGGACATTGCCGCCACTTTAATAAATATATTAACCCCAAAACCACCGCACTCCCGCCTCGCAAACACTAGTTACATTTTATTAACTTCTAATCTGCCGTCCCTAACATCACCGACACCTACCTACATTTATTAACCCCTAATCTGCTGCCCCCAACGTCGCCGCTACTATATTAAATTTATTAACCCCTAAACCTAAGTCTAAACCTAAGTCTAACACCCCTTAACTTAAATATAATTTAAATAAAATTTAAATAAAACAAAATAAAATTACTACAAATAAATAAATTAATCCTTATTTTTATTTTACAGGCAACTTTGTATTTATTTTAACTAACTACAATAGTTATTAAAAAGTTATTAACTATATAATAACTACCTAGTTAAAATAAATACAAATATACCTGTAAAATAAATTCTAACCTAAGTTACAATTACATCTAACACTGCACTATCATTAAATTAATTACCTAAACTAACTAAAATTAAATACAATTAAATTAAATAAACTAAAGTACAAAAAGAAAAAAACACTACAGAAAATAAAAAATAGTTACAAGAATTTTAAACTAATTACACCTAATCTAATCGCCCTAATAAAATAAAAAAGCCCCCCAAAATAATAAAAATCCCTACCCTATACTAAATTACAAATAGCCCTTGAAAGGGCTTTTTGCGGGGCATTGCCCCAAAATAATCAGCTCTTTTACCTGGAAAAAAAAATACAATACCCCCCCAACATTAAAACCCACTACCCACACACCCAACCCTACTCCAGCCAAGCCGGGCACAAGTGGTCCTCCAGAGGGGCAGAAGTCTTCATCCAGACGGCATCTTCTATCTTCATCCATCCGGAGCAGAGCAGGTCCATCTTGAAGCCAGCCGACGCGGAGCATCCTCTTCTTCCAACGACTCCCGACAAATGAAGGTTCCTTTAAATGACGTCATCCAAGATGGCGTCCCTTGAATTCCGATTGGCTGATAGGATTCTATCAGCCAATCGGAATTAAGGCAGGAAAAATCCTATTGGCTGATGCAATCAGCCAATAGGATTGAAGTTCAATCCTATTGGCTGATCCAATCAGCCAATAGGATTGAGCTCACATTCTATTGGCTGTTCCAATCAGCCAATAGAATGCGAGCTCAATCCTATTGGCTGATTGCATCAGCCAATAGGATTTTTCCTGCCTTAATTCCGATTGGCTGATAGGATTCTATCAGCCAATCGGAATTCAAGGGACACCATCTTGGATGATATCATTTAAAGGGACCTTCATTCGTCGGGAGTCATCGGAAGAAGAGGATGCTCCACGTCGGCTGGCTTCAAGATGGACCCGCTCCGCTCTGGATGGATGAAGATAGAAGATGCCGCCTGGATGAAGACTTCTGCCCCTCTGGAGGTCCTCTTCTAGCCAGATCGGATGAAGACTTCTGCCCCTCTGGAGGACCACTTGTGCCCAGCTGGGTGAAGACGGCTCAAGGTAGGGTGATCTTAAAGGGGTTAGTGTTAGGTTTTATTAAGGGGGGGTTGGGTTGGTTTTAGAGTAGGGATGGGTGTGTGGGTGGTGGGTTTTAATGTTGGGGGGGTATTGTATTTTTTTTTACAGGTAAAAGAGCTGATTACTTTGGGTCAATGCCCCACAAAAAGCCCTTTTAAGGGCTATTTGTAATTTAGTATAGAGTAGGGATTTTTATTATTTTGGGTGGCTTTTTTATTTTATTAGGGGGATTAGATTAGGTGTAATTAGTTTAAAATTCTTGTAATTATTTTTTATTTTCTGTAATTTAGTGTTTTTTTTTGTACTTTAGTTTATTTTATTTAATTGTATTTAATTGTAGTTAGTTTAGGTAATTAATTTAATGATAGTGTAGTGTTAGATGTAATTGTAACTTAGGTTAGGATTTATTTTACAGGTATATTTGTATTTATTTTAACTTGGTAGTTATTATATAGTTAATAACTATTTAATAACTATTGTAGCTAGTTAAAATAAATACAAAGTTGCCTGTAAAATAAAAATAAATCCTAAAATAGCTACAATGTAACTATTAGTTATATTGTAGCTATCTTAGGGTTTATTTTACAGGTATTTAGTTTTAAATAGGATTAATTTATTTAATTGTAGTAATTTTATTTTGTTTTATTTAAATTATATTTGTTAGGGGGTGTTAGGGTTAGGGTTAGCTTTAGGGGTTAAGAACTTTATTATAGTGGTGGCGACATTGGGGGCGGCAGATTAGGGGTTAATAAGTGTAGGTAGGTGGCGGCGACATTGGGCCGGGAGGTTAGGGGTTAATAGATATAATGTAGGTGTCGGCGATGTTGGGGGCAGCAGATTAGGGGTTACTAAGTATAATGTAGGTGGCGGCGGTGTCCGGAGCGGCAGATTAGGGGTTAAAAATATAATGCAGGTGTCAGCGATGTCGGGGGCGGCAGATTAGGGGTGTTTAGACTCGGGGTTCATGTTAGGATGTTAGGTGTAGACATAAATGTTCTTTCCCCATAGGAATCAATGGGGCTGCGTTAGAAGCTGAACGCTGCTTTTTTGCAGGTGTTAGGTTTTTTTTCAACCAGCTCAACCCCATTGATTCCTATGGGGATATTGTGCATGAGCGCGTTAAGCCAGCTCACCGCTACCATAAGCAACGCTGGTATTGAGGTGAGATGTGGAGCTAAATTTTGCTCTCCGCTCACTTTTTTGCGGCTAACGCCAGGTTTAACAAAACCTGTAATACCAGCGTTGTTTTAAGTGAGCGGTGGGAAAAAAATGCTCGTTAGCAACGCACCCCTGTTACCGCAAAACTCGTAATCTCTGTGTTTATTTGGTTATAGATATGCAAGAACTTATTTCCTTTAATATTTCTTCTCAGACTCATGATACTGACAGAGAACACTGAATACAAATGTAGTTAATAACAGTAAAAACAGTATGGTTTGCAAACTTTGTTTTTTAAACAGAACAATCTGTAAAATTCAATATGTAACCTTTTTCTTGCTTAATCATACACTTTATATTCTACCACAACCTGTAAAGTCAGTTCTTTTTTGAGCCCAATAAAGCAAAGTATTTTTGTGAAGTTAATATGATCACACAGTTTATTTGAAGGTAAAATAAATATTAAAAAAAATTAAGGTAATTAAAGGAACAAACTTTTCCTATAATAAATCTTTACTGTGTTGCAGTTAGAAAAAACACTGACAAAGCAGTTCATTGATTACACCTTGTTGGATAAATGCCGTTGTCACATATTGTTAACAGCTGTCATAGAGCATTTATGCTTTGGCTTTTAATGGTAATGTATTTATACTTTTTGTAAATATTTCATGCTAAAGAAACTAACATTTAAATAATGCATCAAGATCTTCCATAAACAATACCATGCAACAATCTTATTAATTTGCTAAAAGATGTTTTGGCTCAGTGTAGGATTTTTTTTATTATTACAGTTGATGAAAGGATCACATTTCTATTGAAAGGGGAAAAAAACAAACAGCAAACAAAAAACAAATGCAACTTTTTTTAATTAAAAATACAAAACCTAATTATACTAATCAGTTGACAACACAATATTTTTTTTCTGTGTATAATGCGTTGCTTAATAAAACTGATGCAAAAATGTAAAACTGCACCACCCAAATTTTATGTGGGACTTCAGAAAGGCACATGCTGGGGTAAATATAGCACCTGGTCCAGGTGGCATGCATCCAAGGGTTCTTAAAGTTGCATTTCTCTCTAAACATTAATTGCATTTATATGAAACACTATGCTTAAGGAAGCTGAAGCCTTCATGTTGAAACTATGAAACTTTTAATTATTCACAAAGTCTAAATGCTTAAGGAAACATTTAATTTAAATTGAAGAGAAGAAATTGAGCAAAATCACACATTGATAAACTTAATGCATATTTTTTTTTATTAAAAAAAGAAACACAACATTAGCCCTGAACTGTTTCCCGTTCTTTAGGACAAAAAAGCTAATTTTTAATTTTGAGGTTAAAGAAAACAATCTAAAAATGCACATTTATTTATAGAGGTTAAAGAAAATCAAGTCATGGGGGGGAATTATCAAGCTCTGAATGAAGCTTGATGCCCCTGTTCCCGCTCAAGCCTTCAGGCTCACCGAAACAGACGTTATGAAGCAGGGGTCTAAAGACCGCTGCTCCATAACTTGTCCGTCTGCTGTGAGGCTGTGTACATCAATCCGCCTGATCCTATACGATCGAGCTGATTGACACCCCCTGCTAGCGGCAAGAACTCCTGGTGCAATGATAAATGCCGACAGCGTATGCTGTCGGCATTTATCGATGTGCGGCGGACATGATACGCTACATCGTATCATGTTCGCACGCACTTTAATAAAACGGCCCCATCTTCTTGACCTCCATTTCTTTTTTTATGCACTTGCATTCTTATAATAAATAAACAAATTACCTATAAAATATGAAAACAAATGTCCTTTATTAAATACTCCTGATGCTGGCATATTTACTGATCTTTGCCACTGCAGGATAACTGCAAGTGTTCTTCTAGAAGCTTGCTCATGTGACCACTTAAAATGTGAGTGTTTCATGCAGTGTGCATCTATGAGCTCAACAGTAACTTATTGCATGTATGTTCCATTTAGCCCTGAAGTTGTCTTTTTTCATAGGTTCCAGCATTTCTGCACCAGCTCTTCTGTTAGCCTGCAAACCTGTGGGTCCTGTATACATCTATACCATAAAGCCAAGTCTGCATACCTGTTTATCTTGTATACCATCTATGATATAAAGCCAAGTCTTTGGCATACCTGTGTATCTTGTATACTATCTATGCCATAAAGCCATGTCTTTCTTTAGCATACCTGTGTATCTTGTATACAATCTGTGCTATCTAAGTATGTCTGCATACCCACACATTCTGTAAGTCATCTTTGCCTTTTGGAGATAAATCTGCTTACTCTTGCCCTCTGCTGATCATCTGTGCTTTCCAAAGACATGTCTGTATACATCTGTATTTAGCATAATATTTGTGCTTTTAATTAGAAGTCTCTGTGCATCTATTTGGTTCTATGCTTAAAAGATAATTTCTGCATATTGAAGTAATCTATTTACTTCAGTTTTGGTAAAACACTATTGGCTGTTCAGCGTGTTAACCATTTCAGTACTGCCCAGTCTACTGATGATCATTTGGTATTAGTTTCTTTCTGGTTTTAACCATCACTATATACTGTATATCATATGCTTTTCTGCAGCAATATCCCTGAGTTTCTGCCTCTTTGGAATTCTAGGTGCATTTAAGCTCTGTTCCCCACTTATGGTTTTATGCCTTATAGTCCAATTCTTGTAACCAAACTGGTAGCCAAACCACTTCACCAGTTTTCAAACATTCGGTGCCTAGAATTATTACGTGTAGTTTTGTCAGACTCACAAGGACTTTCTCTTTCTGTTTAACAGCTTCCCAGATACTTTCTTTATCATAAGTCTTATGTAAAGAAAAGATGGTGTAAGTGACTCATTTAGTGAAAACAGAGTTGCCTACCTAACTGATTGCATTCCTCACACTGAATGCAACAATTTGAAAAAACAAAGATACAAGGATGTAGGTGGCGCCTTACGGCAATCTGTTTGAAAAATAAATTACGTGTACAATGTAATAAAAATAAAAATAATTCTAAAAATAAAAATAAAATAAATAATAATAGTGAAAATAGTGCATAATTGATGTGTACAAATTATAATAATTCCAAATTTACGGCTAGATTACGAGTTGTGCGTTAGGCTTAAAAAGGAGCATTGGCTGGTTCCAACGCTGCTTTTTAACGCCCGCTGGTATTACGAGTCTTGAAGGTACAGGTGTACCGCTCACTTTTTTGTCCAGACTTGGAAATACCGCAAATCCACTTACGTAAATTGCGTATCCTTTTTTTTCAATGGGACTTGCATAGCGCCGGTATTACGAGTCTGACAAAAAGTGAGCGGTACACCCTCTCCTGTCAAGACTGGTACCGCATATTAAAGTCAGTAGTTAAGTTTTACACTACAACGCCGTAGCATAAAACTCTTAACTAAAGTGCTAAAAAGTACACTAACACCCATAAACTACCTATAAACCCCTAAACGGAGGCCCCTCACATCTGAAACACTAAAATTTAATTTTTAACCCCTAATCTACCGAAATGGACATCGCCGCCACTATAATAAAAATATTAACCCCTAAACCACTGCACTCCCGCCTCGCAAACATTAGTTAAACATTATTAACCCCTCATCTGCCATCCCCAACATCGCCAACACCTACCTACATTTATTAACCCCTAATCTGCTGCCCCCAACGTTGCCGCCACTATACTAAATAAGTTATTAACCCCTAAATCTAAGTCTAACCCTATCCCCCCTAACTTAAATATAATTTAAATAAATCTAAATAAAATTCCTATCATTAACTAAATTATTACTATTTAAAACTAAATACTTACCTATAAAATAAACCCTAAGCTAGGTACAATATAACTAATAGTTACATTGTAGCTAGCTTAGGTTTTATTTTTATTTTACAAGCAAGTTTGTATTTATTTTAACTAGGTAGAATAGTTATTAAATAGTTATTAACTATTTAATAACTACCTAGCTAAAATAAATACAAAGTTACCTGTAAAATAAAACCTAATAAAGTTACAATTACACCTAACTACACTATAATTAAATTAATTCCCTAAATTATGATGCAATCAGCCAATAGAATGCAAGCTCAATCCTATTGACTGATTGGATCAGCCAATAGATTGAACTTCAATCCTATTGGCTGATTGCATCAGCCAATAGGATTTTGTCTACCTTAATTCTGATTGGCTGATAGAATTCTACTTCTGCCCTTCTGGAGGACCACTTCTGCTGGATTCATTGAGGACTTCTGCCTGGTTGGATGAAGACTTCTCCCGGTAAGGTGATCTTCAAGGGGTTAGTGTTAGGTTTTTTTTTAAGGGGGTGGGTTTTAGAGTAGGGTTGGTTGTGTGGGAGATGGGTTTTAATGTTGGGGAGGATTTGTAATTTTTTTACAGGTAAGAGAGCTAATTACTTTGGGGCAATGCCCCGCAAAAGGCTCTTTTAAGGGCTATTTGTAATTTAGTGTAGGGTAGGGCATTTTTTATTTTGGGGGGGGGGGGGGGGGGGGTTTTGTTAGTGGGATTAGATTAGGTGTAATTAGTTTAAAAATCTTGCAATTTGTTTATTATTTTCTGTAATTAAGTGTTTTTTCTGTACTTTAGATAATTTTATTTAATTGTATTTAATTGTATTTAATTTAGGGAATTATTTTAATTATAGTGTAGTGTTAAGTGTAATTGTTAGGTTAGGTTTTATTTTACAGGTAACTTTATATTTATTTTAGCTAAGTAGTTATTAAATAAATAGTTAATAACTATTTAATAACTATTCTACCTAGTTCAAATAAATACAAACTTACCTGTAAAATAAAAATAAACCCATAGCTAGCTACAATGTAACTATTAGTTATATTGTAGCTAGCTTAGGGTTCATTTTACAGTTAAGTATTTAGTTTTAAATAGGAATAATTTAGTTAATTATAGTAATTTTATTTCAATGTATTTTAATTATATTTAAGTTAGGGGGTGTTAGGTTTAGGGTTAGACTTAGATTTAGGGGTTAATAACTTTAATATAGTGGCGGCGACGTTGGGGGTGGCAGATTAGGGGTTAATAAATGTAGGTAGGTGGTGTCGATGTTAGGGCCGGCAGATTAGGGGTTAATAATATTTAACTAATATTTGCGAGGCGGGAGTGCGGTGGTTTAGGGGTTAATATGTTCATTATAGTGGCGGCGACATTGGGGCAGCAGATTAGGAGTTAATAAATGTAGGTAGGTGGCGGCGACATAGGGGGTGGCAGATTAGGGGTTAATAATATAATGTAGGTGTCGGCGATGTCGGGGGCAGCAGATTAGGGGTTAATAAGTGTTATATTAGGGGTGTTTAGACTCAGGGTTCATGTTAGGGTGTTAAGTGTAGACATAACTTTTATTTCCCCATAGGAATCAATGGGGCTGCGTTAAGGAGCTTTACACTGCTTTTTTGCAGGTGTTAGATTTTTTTTCAGCTGGCTCTCCCCGTTGATTCCTATGGAGAAATCGTGCACGAGCACGTTACACCAGCTCACCGCTAACATAAGCAGCGCTGGTATTGGAGTGCGGTAAGGAGCAAAATTTTGCTCAACGCTCACTTCTTGTCTGGGTTGTAAAAACCCGTAATACCAGCGCTGTCTGTAAGTGAGCCGTGAGCATAAACTGCTCGTTAGCACCACATAGCCTCTAATGCAAAACTTGTAATCTAGGTGATAGTATCTAAATGGCCATGGTAACAATGTGATAATAAAAAGAAAATACTATAAAAACGCAGAATAATACAGTATTAAAAGAAACACATTTATTACAATAATTATATGACAATGTCACTGGTAAAAAATCCTAAAACATATATAAATATATGAAATGAACACCGGTGTTCGAAAAAGTAAATTAAAAACGTTGCTAACATATATAATCAGCTGTATTCATAGTAGCTTACTAAAAAATGAGGAATTGGGATCAAAAAGTAAAAAATAATAAGAAGAATAGAAAAAATATAAAATGTGTCGACCAAAATCGTAGCAGCTGTTGTAGATCGATTGCAAACTTGTTCGATAATGAAATCCAATAGTCATACCTTGTATATACAATGCTTAAAGGGACATAATACTCATAAGCTAAATCACTTGAAACTAATGCAGTATAACTGTAAAAAGCTGACAGCCAGGAAAATATCACCTGAGCATCTCTATGTAAAAAAGGAAGATATTTACCTCACAATCTCCTCAGCTCAGCAGAGTAAGTTCTGTGTAAAAAGTTATACTCGGCTGTTCCCAGCTGCAGTTAAAAAATTAAAAAAAAAATGAAGAAATTAACTGCAGCCAATCAGCATCAGCAGTGCTGAGGTCATGATCTCTTTTACTGTGCTCTCATGAGATTTGACTTAATTCTCATGAAATTTCATAGTAAGCTTCCTTTACCTGATTGGTGAAATAATATGAGAGTGCACGAGGCTCATCCCCTAAGCTGTCCTAGGACAGACACACTAAAATGCTGCTTAGAAATCCTTTACAATGGGATGTGGCTACTGAGGAACTTTTGAGGTAAAATATCTTTCTTTTTTACATAGAGATGTTCAGGAGATATTTTCTAGTCAGCTTTTTACAGCTATGCTGCATCACTTTCAAGTGTTTAAACATTTGGGTATTATGGCCCTTTAACAACTTTTTCAACTTTTTAACTTTTTTTTAAAAGTAAAGTCAGTCCAATCCCTTAGAACAATCTGTAATGGCTTTGACAGTGCTTAGGAGTAACTAGCTCAATGAATCAGTAAGGTAACAATGCACAACCCAGTATCTAAGACAATCACTTACCCAATGCCTCTTCTTAGAATCTGCGGGTTTTATGAAAATTACCTAACCCTGCCCGTCCGGGCTCACTATGATAATTGCACCGTCCTCAGAGCTAACTGGAACCAATGGATCTTGTGAGAGCCAATCACTGCAGCTCCTCCTTGGAGGGCACTAATTCAAATTCCTTTGTAATGAAAAAAGGCTGCCCAATGGCTTCAAAACTTCTACAGCTCACTCAAAAGCAATTATACCTCGATCTACATATCTATCTATTTATAAATATATTTATAGTCAATAAAAGTGTGTTAAAATTGATTCCAAGGGATATGCTATATGACAAGGTGTTTAACTGTGGAGGGCTCAAAGTGTGTGTTTGTTTGTTTGTATGTTATATATATATATATATATATATATATATATATATATATATATATATATATACAGTATCCCACAAAAGTGAGTACACCTCTCACATTTTTGTAAATATTTTATTATATCTTTGCATGTGACAACACTGAAGAAATTACATTTTGCTACAATATAAAGTAGTGAGTGTACAGCCTGTATAAGTGTAAATTTGCTGTTCCCTCAAAATAACTGAACACACAGCCATTAATGTTGTTGGCAACAAAAGTGAGTACACCCCTAAGTGTCAATATTTTGTGTGGCCACCATTATTTTCCAGCACTGCCTTAACCCTCTTGGGCATGCAGTTCACCAGAGCTTCACTGGTTGCCACTGGAATCCCTCTTCCACTCCTCCATGACAACATCATGGAGCTGGTGGATGTTAGAGACCTTGCGCTCCCCCACATTTCGTTCAAGGATGCCCCACAGATGCTCAATAGGGTTTAAGTCTGGAGACATGCTTGGACAGTCCATCACCTTTACCCTTTGCTTCTTTAGCATGGCAGTGGTCGTCTTGGAGGTGTGTTTGGGTTCATTATCATGTTGGAATACTGCTCTGTGGCCCAGTCTCCGAAGGGAGGGGATCATGCTCTGCTTCAGTATGTCACAGTACATGTTGGCATTCATGGTTTCCTCAACGAACTGTAGCTCCCAGTACCAGCAGCACTCATGCAGGCCCAGACCATGACACTCCCACCACCATGCTGGATTGTAGGCAAGACACACTTGTCTTTGTACTCCTCACCTGGTTGCCACCACACACGCTTGACACCATCTGAACCAAATAAGTTTATCTTGGTCTCATCGGACCACAGGACATGGTTCCAATAATCCATGTCCTTAGTCTGCTTGTCTTCAGCAAACTGTTTGTGGGCTTTCTTGTGCATCATCTTTAGAAGAGGCTTCCTTTTGGGACAACAGCCATGCAGACCAATTTGATGCAGTGTGCGGCGTATGGTCTGAACACTGACAGGCTGACCCCCCACCTCTTCAAACTCTGCAACAATGCTGGCAGCACTCATACGTCTATTTCCCAAAGACAACCTCTGGATATGATGCTGAGTACGTGCACTCAACTTCTTTGGTCTACCACGGTGAGGCCTGTTCTAAGTGGAACCTGTTCTGTGAAACCACTGTATGGTCTTGCCCACCATGCTACAGTTCAGAGTCTTGGCAATCTTCTTATAGCCTAGGCCATCTTTATGTAGAGCAATAATTCTTTTTTTCAGATCCTCAGAGAGTTCTTTGCCATGAGGTGCCATGTTGAACTTCCAGTGACCAGTATGAGAGAGTGTGAGAGCTATAACAACAAATGTATCACACCTGCTCCCCATTCACACCTGAGACCTTGTAACACTAACGAGTCACATGACACCAGGAAGGGAAAATGACTAATTGGGCCCAATTTGGACATTTCCACTTAGGGGTGTACTCACTTTTGTTGCCAATGGTTTAGACATTAATGGCTGTGTGTTGAGTTATTTTGAGGGGACAGCAAATGTATACTGTTATACAGGCTGTACACTTACTACTTTACATTGTTGCAAAGTGTCATTTCTTCAGTTTTGTCACATGAAAAATATTTACAAAAATGTGAGGGGTGTACTCACTTTTGTGGGATACTGTATATATATATATATATATATATGTATGTGTGTGTGTATGTATACATGTATGCATACATATATATATATATATATATATATATATATATATATACATACATATACTGTATATATATATATATATAAATATATGCATACATACATACAAATATATACATGCACACAGTAAAATGGTAGTGCTTGAGCAAAAGCCAAGGTCGCCCTTATATCTTGAGGCTGGATAGCACAGCTGCGCAAAATCCCTCACCTATCACATTTATGGGAAGTGCTACAAAACTAAAAAGGCAAATGTGCAGTAGAAAAAAAATCTATCATCTATTTATATGTGTATATATATATATATATATAGTATAAAGATATATATGTGTATATATATATATATATATATATATATATATATATATATACACACACACAGTATATATATTATAAACAATAAAAGTGTGTTAAAATCGATTCCAAGTGATATGCTATATGACCAGGTGTTTGACTGTGAATGGCTGAGAAGTGTGTGTATATATATAGCCCTTCTTAGTCCTACACCTTGTCATATCCCATATCTCTTTACATCACTGTTTAAACATATTTTAATCATAAACATACATTTTATTTTTAATATGTATAAATATATTTTAAATATGTTTGGTTATACTAGCCGAACACTTTACATCAGGTCTCCAGGTGCACTAACTTTTTTAGCGCTATTACAAGTTGTGCTAAAGTATAACTCACTTAACTCACCTCTTGTAATCAGAGTAATGCCATTAAAAGTATAGGGCGCACTAAAAAAGTCAGCTGTGCTAGCATTCTCTGGTAAAATCTTTTCACCATACACTTGTAATATCAGATTATGCACTATTCTTAGCAAAAGGCCTGTGATAACAATAGCACTGGGCCACAGTTATTTAGTCTCAGTAATGCAAAAATGATATGTTCTAATGAATCAGAGCAAGTAATTTTTGCCTTAGGATGTTCCTTTAAGTATCAAAGGTCGGTCTGGTGACAACGGCCCGAGTTATTAACTGGCAGGTGGACATATTTCCAGTGATTGCAGTGAGTTGAGTGAGCAACAGACAATCAGCATCTGCTGTCTACATTTATTATTGCACAAGCTTATGCTTGTGCAGCACCAACCCCTGGTCTCTCATGACCAACTGCAAGAGATCAGGGCCTGTCAATCATCCTGGCCAAAGAGGAAAGGTTAGCAAGTCTGAACTACAGCTGGTTCTGTCACTTGTTAACTAGAGAGCAAAACCTGTCTGGTTGTCCTATAGAATGTATTCATACAGTTTTACCAAGCTCTTTTATGTTTGAGAGACTCAGATTTTTTGGAAATGAAAATTGTAAATAAACCTAACCAATTGTATTTTATGTTTATATTTTTCAAACAAAGCATGGTTGAAGAATTAGATAAATCAATAACTTTGTATATGAAACCAATATATTCATATTTCATATGATAAAATACTGTATAAAAAGGAACCACTTAATGCTTTTTTTTCTCACTATAACATGAAAAGGCTAATTAGAAATAGTTAAGTATCCTCTATTCCTTGTTTTAAATAATATAAATCTAAAGGCTTAGCTTCCTTCCTTCATAGTTTCCTTTCTTCCTTCCTTCCTTTCTCTCTTAAAACACAGCACCTGTTGCTTTTCAGTCAACGGGTGATAACATCTTCCACATGTCTCTTTTAGTGAATTAGAGTTGAAAAACATATTCTGCCATGATGCATGTCATTGCACTTTCTTGTTTTAAATGCACGTCCAGGAAAGTATGACTCAAAGAGGTGTTACTTGTAAACATAAGGGCGTTTATCTTCATGGGCTAATTTTTCAAATAACTGTCTACTGATTTTGAGCAAGTTTACATGTACATATGCTGAAAAACAATACCTTTGTGTAACCTACACCAGGCACTTGATCCTTGTAAATCATCTGACGTCACTGTTGCTTTGGTAACTATAGCAGTGACAGAATTTCATCAGTGGGTGACAAGAAGTATACTAAGAACTTTGCAGAAGAGGTATGTATATTATTCATCTGTAGAGCACAATAGCATTTCATAATATAAGTAATATAAATTGTGACAATTCCCTATTCTTTGTTTTTCTACAACAAAATTAATTATATATATTAAATGCAGGAATTTCCACTAGTCCACTAGTCCCAGGCAAGTAAGGAATTGCTGTGGACGAGGAAAAAAAAAAAGTATTTTTTCCTATCTTTAACATTGCGGACAAGTATATTTTTCCACACTAGTAAATACCACTAGTAACTAGTGATTTTTTCTCTAGTGTGTATATGTATACATAATTGGTGTATAAAAAAATACAAAACAAATAAAAGATGTACATTTAACTTATTTTAATGAGTTGGTGTTTTGGGGGAAAATTTTAAATTGTTGTTTATATGAGTGGTCTATTGTAAAATAATGTAAGCATTATAGAAATTCTAGTCTGTTGAACAATGCATTGCATTATTAGCTTTTGCAACCATGAGACATTGAATACCTATTCTGCAAAGTTGTATATTTGTTATAGACTGTGTGCATGAAAAATGACTAAAACTAAAACTATGTGATCGGTTGAAAAACATAATTCATGCTTACCTGATAAATTTATTTCCGGATATGGTGAGTCCATGGAGTCCTCAATTACTAGTGGGAATATCACTCCTGGCCAGCAGAAGGAGGTAAAGAGCACTACGGCAAAGCTGCTATATATGTCACTTCCCTTACTCATAATCCCCAGTCATTCGGCTGAAGGAAAAATGGAAAAAGAAGATAACACAAAAGTGTAGAGGTGCCTGAGGTTTTAGAAAAAATAACTGTCTTAAATAAAGGGTGGGCTGTGGACTCACCATATCCGGAAATAAATAAATTTATCAGGTAAGCATGAATTATGTTTTCTTTCGTAAGATATGGTGAGTCCACGGAATCATCAATTACTAGTGGGAATCAGTACCCAAGCTAGAGGACACAGATGATAAGGGAGGGACAAGACAGCTAGACCTACACAGAGGGCACCACTGCCTGAAGAACCCTTCTCCCAAAAGAAGCCTCAGCCGAGGCAAAAGTATTTATAAAACTTAGAAAAAGTATGCAAAGAGGACCAAGTTGCAGCCTTGCAAATCTGTTCCACAGAAGCTTCATTTTTAAATGCCCAGGAAGAAGATACAACCCTTGTGGAATGAGCAGTGATTCTCTCAGGAGGTTGCTATCCAGCAGTCTCATAGGCCAAACGAATAATACTCCTTAGCGCAAAACTTCACCTCCACCTGCACCGCACTGCAAATAGAAGGACTGGGGTTTATGGGTAAGGGAAGTGACATACATAGCAGCTTTGCTGTGGTGCTCTGTGCCGCCTCCTGCTGGCCAGGAGTGATATTCCCACTAGTAATTGATGATTCCGTGGACTCACCATATCTTAGGAAAGAAATATATGTCTGAGCATTTTGCAAATCTTTCGATGTGCTGTACAGCAGTTAACAACTATGATTACATACAAGTTATAATATATAAAGTAAATTATAGAATTAACATTGTTTTATAGCATGCTAGTAAACTCCAGATTTATAATCCCCTCATAACATATCTAGTTACAAATAAAACAACATTCCAATACATATTTATTTTACCTACTTTTACTGTAAATTACCTTTAAAATTTGACCTGTTTTCACTCTTTATAAAGAGGCAGGATTGCCTCTATCATACTAAAGAATGGGGAACTTTATCTGAACCTGCAAAATTACACAGTGATTGTTTAGCTCAGAGCAAAGGATAATTGCTTTTTCCCTAAATGGCTACTGCAAAGGAGACTAGGAATATGGATTCTCACTGACTTTCAAGAAGTATATGCCTATACTGCAATTGATTTGCAAAACCTTGTAAACCGAAGTAACAAAATGAGAGTGTTAAATAAATTTAAAATTTTAACTTTACAGTGCAGTGCTTGATTGTTGTAACTTTAGTGTCCTGAAGGGAAAAAATAGAAACTAGCCATAAAAAGCTTTGCAGGTATCAAGTGTATTCGTGCACCTATTTTTGTTTAGCATTCAGCAACTTGGAAGTTTTTAGAAGATAATTAGTGGCCCAAAGCATGTTTTGTTGCAATTCTAACCTGATGGTGCACAGTACTTTTTTGTGTAGGACATCTTCACCTGTTATTTACTTGTGGCCGCAAACATTTTGTATGTTTGTTCCTGTATCCTGAATAAAGATTGATATTAGTGGTGCTGCAACTGATCTTCCTTTTTTCATATTCCTAAGATTCTTGCTCCATCTAGTACTATTACTAGTGAGAGGTGCGCCCCAAATACTGAAGACTGCAACTACACATAAGGGCATATACAACAATTTAATAAATTAACGTCTAATTAAACTTAAAATGTTCTTTAATGCTAAATTGCTCTCCTGTTGCATTAAAAACAACATTTTTGGATTTGTGGGTGACATATTGCCACATCAGACATCTCTTATGTCCACACTTATAAACACCCACCTGTTTTTTTAAATTTTTTGATATAACCATTTATAACCTTATTCTGTTTTGATATCACTACTTTACTGAGTGCTATTTTCTCTTTAAGGGTGAGTGCACTTTTAAAAACAACATTAGGCTTCTAATCCAAGTGATTGTTTAGAATAGGATCCCTCAACAAAATCTGTCAATGTTTGGGAATAACTTTCTATATTGTTTTGAAATTGCAATTATTCTGTGTGCCAAAAAGGGGTTTATGGCATAGGTCATTATCTTTTCTTTCTTTCTTACTCTTAGAATTCAGAATAGAATACCTATCTAACAGTCTTGCCTTCTCACAACTATTCTTAATAAAATTAGATGGATAACCTTTCTCCTCAAATCTTTTTTTCAACACTCTTGGGTATCGAACATTTCCAGGTGCCTACAATTCCTACGAATCCTGCAAAATTGGCTTTAAATTATAGTAACCTTCCAGCTGGTAGAAAAATGCAAGAAATTATTGCTGTCCACCGATTTAAAATAAGTGGAAGAATGTAAAGTGCCATACATGCCCCAAGATAAAATAGCATCAATAAATTATATTTGCTTATATTGTATAGTTGATGAGAAATTCAAACCCATATGATTTTCATTCAGATGTTGTACGAAGACCATAGTTGTATCATAAGAGCCCTACCAAATAAATAACAGGTCATCTATGTAACAACAATAGAACACCAGGTTCTCCCTCCATTATGATTGATAGAAATAATGATCTTTAAAGTTGCCCATAAAGAGGTTTTCAAAGCTAAAGGCAACCTTTGTGTCCATGCCGTCCCTTTAACTTGTAAAAATAACTAATGGAAAAAATTATGTGTCAGGATGAATATGATAAGATCTAACACAAACTCCTTTTGAACGGAAGACTTATATATGTCTCCACATAAATATTCCCTAACTACCTCATTGTTCAGCTGATGTGCAATGTTGGAATGTAATGCACCGATTTTGCAGATAAACCAGATGTAATTCTATTTTTGTTTATAACTTGATAACCTGTTATTGCACTCTTTTCATTAGGCCAGATCCTATTTTTACCATACACCAGGAATGGAATAGCCTCAAAATCTTCAATCACCATTTGCTGGTAAAGGTCTATATATGACACATCATCCCTAGGGGATTAAAAGTTGAAAGAGGTGCTAATGCTGTATGTGTAATTCCTTCAAACAATTAATCTGCTAGATCCCCTTCTTTCTTTTCTGAAGTTTTTTTTTTTTTTGGAGAGTTTTTCCTTTCCCTCTTCTTACACATTTGTATGGGGTCTTTTCATTTTGTTTTTCCTCTCCCTCTTCTTCCACATTTGTATGGGGTCTTTTCGTTTTGTTTTTGGCGGCGGTGGGGGTGCATATTTCTCCTCCATAGGTGTGCCAGATTCTGATTTACCTATAAAAATCACCAGAGGTTGAAGGTCTTTTGCTGATCATACCTAACTTTTGGTGGTTGTCTGACTAATCGGCTGTTCACTAAGTGCATGATATATTTTTGTCATCGTTATCTCACTATTATTTCTAGTGGGTATCCTTAATAATGTATTATTAGATCTTTTTTTTTTTCCTTTGTATAACACAATTATTTTTGGTACACTCATATATTAGGCACATTATAGCTATTCAAAAGGCCCAGTATGTTAAAATACTACACATCATCACACTATTAGTTATTTTATATGGTTATTTTATATACTGTAGCCCACTATTTTGATTTGTCATTTTACACTAGCAGATAGGTAGGCATCTGTGGCATATTGAATGTTCCATAATAGTATTTTTATGGTTAGCAAACCAGATACGTGGTATCAGGAGTGAAACAACATGGCCTAATGACTGAATATATGAAAAATATATATTATAAATATAATAAGAGTTAGTCAACAAAATAGAAGCCATTACCATAGAGACATAACTGACACCAAGTGAAATTGTGCTACACAAGTGGTCTTAACTGAATACTTAGACTTTTCTTATGCTATTAACCTTTAAAATATATTTAATACATTTATGATATTTTATACTTTAATTCATTATTGATAATAATGGTATGGTAAAATAAAGCTATAACGTTTTGGGAAGTAAACCATATGTTTGGATGGACTTTTGGCATATTAACATACTAAATAAGGTTGAAAGAAGACAGAATTCTATTGAGTCCATATCATTAAAAATGTCCTATGTAGGTTTCAGAGACAATAAAATGTATGGGTGCACAGTATAGCCGAATTTAAATGCATCAGAAATTGAATGAGTAGAACTCATCTATGGGGTTTGGCTTGATGATGGCATGTGAGATTACATGCTTCAATTAAAATATGATACTCAAAGTCCACTTTTTCACATAGATTTGGGGATAGTGTGCAACTAACATTTGCTGGGTTTAGCATTTGCAGAGAACACCATCTCTCTAAGCTGCCATCTCTCTAAGTGACATCTTTAAGTGGCAGCACTAAGAATTAGACAAGAATTACAAACAGGACAGAATGCTACTTATTTAAGCCTAAACTAACCCTGATATTTTTTATTTACTTTCAGGTATGTCCCCCATGTAAACTGCTGTCTCTTCCTGCATCTTTTTAACACTGCTTTAGAACGTATTCTATGGTATGTCCCACATGTAAACTGCTGTCTCTTCCTGCATCTTTTTTAACACTGCTTTAGAACGTATTCTATGGTATGTCCCTCATGTAAACTGCTGTCTCTTCCTGCATCTTTTTTAACACTGCTTTAAAACGTATTCTATGGTATGTCCCCCATGTAAACTGATGTCTCTTCCTGGATCTTTTTTAATACTGATTTAGAACGTATTCTATTGTATGTCCCCCATGTAAACTGCTGTCTCTTCCTGGATCTTTTTTAATACTGATTTAGAACGTATTCTATTGTATGTCCCCCATGTAAACTGCTGTCTCTTCCTGGATCTTTTTTAACACTGCTTTAAAACGTATTCTATTGTATGTCCCCCATGTAAACTTCTGTCTCTTCTTGCATCTTTTTTTTTTTTTTTTATTAAAGATTTTTATTAAGGTTGTGCTGAAAACAATACAACATATGCAAGGTAATATAATACAGAGCAAACTTAAATGGTACATTTCAAATATACTGCTTCCATCTTAATAAATACGTTTTACAACATAGGCAATACTATGGAAGAATTGGAACCTTTTTTTTTTTTTTCAATTATATGAACAACACACAAAACACAAGATAGAAATTAAAGGGAATCCAGAATAGGTAAGGGCGAAGATACTTAATTAAACCGCTGACCAATTCTATCATAGGATCAGGGATGTTCTATCTCCCGGATGTGGGCCCACCATCCAGGAGCAGAAAGGCCATAAATGATTAACACCAAGGGAAGGAGATTATGACTCCTGAATTTTGGATTGATTTAAATTTGGTGCATGCGCATGACACCCCAATTTAAATTACTAAAATCACGGGGAGGGGTCGTTCTCATACCTAACAGCAACCCTCAGGCCTGTGTAGAGGAAGTAATAGTGCATTATGAAGTTAAACTCGAGTTAGTTAACCCCAGAGCTTTTGATTATGACATATAAGCCTAGTGGTAAATTTAAATATAACGGTATACGGAAAGAGGCTTATTAGTCGGGGTGTTAAGATGACCAATTAAACAGACGAATTGAGGATCAGTTTAGATCTGAGTCTGTATAAGGGCCCCAGAGGCAAATATTTCGAAAGGTAAAAACAAATACGGTATATTTACAACAAGGTAAATTGTAGAACCCCCTATTGATATGAGCTATGAAACCTCTAGGTATCGTATAAGATATAACTCAGGTAAACATGTATAATATAAACAGTAACAATAAACAGAATTGCATGTCTGAAACCTGTAGATGAAATAATCAACTAACTCAAATATATTGGCTATTGTTTCATGAAACAAGAACTGCTATTAACTTAGTTAACCAGCTTCATGGTAACTCCAGCACAATGCAAACATCATGTCTTCATCGTTGTAGAAACATGGTCTCATAGATTGCAAAGGGCCATGGATAGGTCATATTGTCTCTCAATATTAGTTATTACTGTTATCTGCTTGTAAAGGGCAGTCCTGGTGGAAATGTAGCTTTGCTTCGAATGTAAGTGGCATAGGAAGTTCTCAAGATAATTAGAGCTTTGCAAATGGTAATATACGTCTGTAAGGCTTAAAACAGTTTAGTCTGAACTGTATACATATTATGATGCTGGGAGACTGCTAGCTGTAGAATATAAGATGTTGGAGACATTATAGAATAACATGTACTAAGCCCTGCAGGTAGGGAGAAAGAAAACAGTAAAGACAGCAACCATAGCATGTTAACAATAACTCAGTTCCAGTAGCTGTAAACGGACTGTCAGCATAGGATTCAACTATGTCTATCCCACTCCCACTTTAAGGTGATGAGGAGAGTCTCCCCAACTCTCAGCATATTGGGGCAACCAGTCTCCGCAGCCTCCTGGTTTGGATATTGAGAGCAAGTTCCATACCTGTGCAGCCTTTTGGCAAGTAAGAGGTCCGAGATCCGGATCCAAGACCTCAGACCCCAACATCTCCATCATTGCCGCAGCTCCTAGTTTCACTCCGCTATCAAGCGCTGACAAACCAGCGGTAGCTTGTATTACTGTGTGCACTAATGGCCGTTGCTCAGACCCCTGACAAATTGAGCTGTCATTAGCTCTTGCGGTAGAATCAGGAGTGCGCAATAAGTGTGAAAGCTCCGGTGCAGCTCCACTAGCTCCCACGCCGTCAGCGGTGTATAAGCATTTTTCTGGCCAAACTTCATTACCAACTGCAGGACCAGGCGTATTGGTTAAGGCGGCTGTAAACGCATGTTGATACGCTTCCAGGAGTTTGCCAATTTCAGATAAAATCCAGTGAGCGCTCTCCATTGTGAGCTGTACCGTCCGTCCACGTGGTCATGAATATGGCCGCTGTCTGTACAGACTGTATTCAAGCCACCAAGCTCATTGTCAGGTTATTGCGTTGGCCCATAAAAGCGGCCCCTTCTCCAAACTGCAGTCAAGCTATTAGCCTATATGTTCTTAGGACTTGATTTGCATTATATTAGGATCTTAATGCGATTTTGGGGCATTTAGAGCCGGAGCTCTAAAAACATGTGTCTAGTCCTCTAGGTTGCTGGCTCCGCCCCCCTTCTTGCATCTTTTTTAACACTGCTTTAGAACGTATTCTATGGTATGTCCCCCATGTAAACTTCTGTCTCTTCCTGCATCTTTTTTAATACTGATTTAAAACTTATTCTATGGTATGCCCCCCATGTAAACTGCTGTCTCTTCCTGGATCTTTTTTAACACTGCTTTAAAACGTATTCTATTGTATGTCCCCCATGTAAACTGCTGTCTCTTCTTGCATCTTTTTTAACACTGCTTTAAAACTTATTCTATGGTATGTCCCCCATGTAAACTTCTGTCTCTTCCTGCATCTTTTTTAATACTGATTTAAAACTTATTCTATGGTATGTCCCCCATGTAAACTGCTGTCTCTTCCTGCATCTTTTTTAATACTGATTTAAAACTTATTCTATGGTATGTTCCCCATGTAAACTTCTGTCTCTTCCTGCATCTTTTTAACACTGCTTTAGAACATATTCTATGGTATGTCCCCCATGTAAACTGTTGTCTCTTCCTGCATCTTTTTAACACTGCTTTAGAACGTATTCTATGGTTTGTCCCCCATGTAAACTGCTGTCTCTTCCTGGATCTTTTTTAATACTGATTTAGAACGTATTCTATTGTATGTCCCCCATGTAACTGCTGTCTCTTCCTGGATCTTTTTTAATACTGATTTAGAACGTATTCTATGGTATGTCCCCCATGTAAACTGCTGTCTCTTCCTGCATCTTTTTTAATACTGATTTAAAACTTATTCTATGGTATGTCCCCCATGTAAACTGCTGTCTCTTCCTGCATCTTTTTTAATACTGATTTAAAACTTATTCTATGGTATGTCCCATAGACTGCGCTGTGAAATATGATGGCGCTTCATAAATAAAGTATAATAATAATATTAATAATAATAATAATATTAATAATAATACCTGTTTACTCTTGTTTTCAGTTCATTAGAGTATTTGTTTTACTAATACAATTCTAAACCTCAGCCAGTATTGTCAGGATGTCTTTCCAGTAATCATAAATCCAAAATACTTATGATGTAAATATCCCCTGAAGCACAAAATTGTTCAATCCTGGAAACACAAATTCAATTTTTGCAACTTTAATCTCTCATATTCATTATCCAAAAAATCAAATGCGTATGATTTATGACAAACAAAATGACGATTTTGGGAATTTAGTGATTATATCACAAGTTGAAGGGTCTGTTTGATGCTTGATCCTTTTGAATAGTGTGCAGTGATGTGAATAGGCAACATGTGCAATTAATCTGTAGTGCTCCTAAACCATAGAGATAAGTTTAGATGTTTTTTAATGGGTTTAAAAAGGGGCATTATCAGTATAGTGGGCCTGTGTGTTTGTTGTGTTAAGGATCTAGCTTTTTGTTATTGAAAACGTGCTTATTAGTAATTTTTTAACTTGATTGAGCAGGTAGCATTGTGATCTGTTTGTAAATGTCACTTCTAAACCTCATCCAATCTCACAGAGTAATGTCAGCTTGTTTTGCTAATGCAGAAAACTAATGCTATATTCACAAACGTTTTGGAGTACTCAGTAATGGTTTGTAAAATGTATTCTGGGAGTTTATCAAGACTTTTTAGCTGTGAAATTTAATAAGTTAAAATGTTCCTGTAAATGTGTTGTAAGTATTGACTGGAGCATGTTAATTAGAGGATCATTTTTAACACAAAAAATGGTAATGAAAAAAGTGCTACTAACAATCAAAGTGAGTGATTGTGATCACAAAAAAGGGCTCATCTGCAGCTGGTAAAATGCAGATAATTATTAAACGCTAGATTGTAATAAACCACTATATGTTTAAACTGCACATGACCCACTAATCTATTTGTTAAATGCAATGCTTAGAAATCCTGAGTTTGACTTTATCTTAACCTTTATGCTTAACCTCTTTGTAACCATACATAACCAATATCCTAACTTACGCATGTATTACAAGTTGAAAGTAAATGCTTTTGCTCGAGCACAAACTAAATTAGTGCACGTTGAGTTTGAAGACCAAGCAGCATAAAGTGTAAAAGTAAAAAAAAACTTGTGCACCAAACACAACATAAATACAATAAAATAAAATGTAACACTCATATATACAATATCTGATAAAAAATAATAATATAAATATGAATGCATTTACTATAAGGGTTAAAAGGTATATGACAAGGTGTTTGACTGGAAAGGGCTATATTGTATATAAATATATGTATAAATATGTGAATGTGTGTGTGTGTGTATATATATATATATATATATATATATATATATATATATATATATACACGCACATACATACATGTGTATACACACTTTGGAGCCCTTTCCAATCGAATACCTTCAAAGTCGAAAAATATTTTTTTTTAAACAATTTTAATATTTGATTTTACTGTAAGTATTTAAAGTTCCAATGTACATATTCTCTCTCTCTCTCTCTCTCTCTCTCTCTCTCTCTCTCTCTCTGAACATTCTCAGAATCCTTTGCCTCCAATATTTCACTTCTGGCCTTAACAAGAACTGTACCTGTGGTCATCCATTTCCTCACTATGTTCCTCACAGTGGACACTGACAGAGTAAATCTCTGCGATAGGTTTTTGTAGCCTTCCCCTAAACCATAATGTTGAACAATCTTTGTTTTCAGGTCATTTAAGAGTTGTTTTGAAGCCCCCATGTTGCCACTCTTCAAAGGAGAGTCAAAGAGAACAACAACTTGCAATTGGCCACCTTAAATACCTTTTCTCATGATTGGATGCACCTGTCTATGAAGTTCAAGGCTTAATGGGCTCACAAAACCAATTGTGTGTTCCAATTAATCAGTGCTAGGTAGTTACAGGTATTCAAATCAACAAAATGACAAGGGTGCCCAAATGTATGCACCTGTCTAATTTTGTTTTGATGCATATTGCACATTTTCTGTTAATCTAATAAACCTCATTTCACTACTGAACTATTACTGTGTCCTTCAGTTATTTGATAAATCAAAATGAAATTGCTGATCCAAACACCCAATTATTTATAAATGAAAATTATGGAAATTGTTAGGGGTGCCTAAACGTTTGCATACGACTATGTATGTATATATATATATATATATATATATATATATATATATATATATATATATATATATATATATATATATATATATACACAGGTAGCCCTCAGTTTACGCCGGGGTTAGGTTCCAGAAGGAATGGTTGTAAATCGAAACCGTTGTAAATTGAAACCCACTTTATAATGTAAGTCAAGGGGAAGTGAGGGATAAAGGTTCCAGGCCCCTCTCAAAATTGTTAAAAGTAACACCTAATACATTATTTTAAAAGCTTTGAAATGAAGAATTTAAATGCTAGACAGCATTATAAACCTAATAAAATAATCACACAACACAGAATATATAATTAAACTAAGTTAAATGAACAAAACATTTGCTAAACAGCATTATAAACCTAATAAAATAATCACACAACACAGACTTCATTTGCATTTTTCTGCAAACAGTTCTTTCTATGCATTTCTGGACTGAGTTATAGACAGGAAGATCTTGTTCCTTTAAAATCTGCTCGATAGCTCAGGTCTGGTTAAACTGATTAATTTCAGCTTGCTTGGCTTTGCTGCAACACAAGCGGACAGCGCCATCTACTGGTTATTTTAATAAATGCACTGCTTCTAAATGCTTTTCAATAGCAGTCACATGATTGGAAAAAAAGGTTGTTATTCTGAAACGGTGTAAATTGAACCGTTGTAAAACGAGGGCTACCTGTATATATATGTTTCTCTTGTTAAGTGTATCCAGTCCACGGATCATCTATTACTTATGGGATATTCTCCTTCCCAACAGGAAGTTGCAAGAGGATCATCCACAGCAGAGCTGCTATATAGCTTCTCCCCTCACTGCCATATCCATTCATTCTCTTGCAACTCTCAACTAAGATGGAGGTTGTAAGAGGACTGTGGTGTTTTAGACTTAGTTTATTTCTTCAATCAAAAGTTTGTTATTTTTAAATGGTACCGGAGTGTACTGTTTATCTCAGGCAGTATTTGGAAGAAAAATCTGCCTGCGTTTTCTATGATCTTAGCAGAAGTAACTAAGATCCTTTGCTGTTCTCACATATTCTGAGGAGTGAGGTAACTTCAGAGGGGGAATAGCGTGCAGGTTTTCCTGCAATAGGGTATGTGCAGTTAAAATATTTTTCTAGGGATGGAATTTGCTAGAAAATGCTGCTGATACCGAAGTAATGTAAGTAAAGCCTTAAATGCAGTGATAGCGACTGGTATCAGGCTTATTAATAGAGATACATACTCTTATAAAAGTGTATTTTAAAACGTTTGCTGGCATGTTTAATCGTTTTTTATATATGTTTGGTGATAAAACTTATTGGGGCCTAGTTTTTTCCACATGGCTGGCTTGAATTTTGCCTAGAAACAGTTCCTAGAGGCTTTCCACTGTTGTAATATGAGTGGGAGGGGCCTTTTTTAGTGCTTTTCTGTGCAGCTAAAAATACTGACAGAGACATTCAGCTTCCCTCTGCATAATACAGGACATCTCTGAAGGGCTCAAAAGGCTTCAAAGTCGTGTTTGAGGAGGGTATCAATCACAGTAGACTGTGGCAGTTGTTGTGACTGTGTTTAAAAAACGTTTTTGTCATTTATTATTCTGTTTTTGTTATTAAGGGGTTAATCATCCATTTGCAAGTGGGTGCAATGCTCTGCTGACTTGTTACATACACTGTCAAAATTTCGTTAGTGTAACTGCCTTTTTTCACTGTTATTTCAAATTTGGACAAAATTTGTGTTTCTTAAAGGCACAGTAACGTTTTTTATATTGCTTGTAAACTTGTTTTAAGTGTTTTCCAAGCTTGCTAGTCTCATTGCTAGTCTGTTTAAACATGTCTGATACATGTTTGAAAACCATGGTGGAGCCCCATAGGAGAATGTGTACTAAATGTATTGATTTCACCTTAAACAGTAAAGATCAGTCTTTATCTATAAATGAATTATCACCAGAGGGTTCTGTCGAGGGGGAAGTTATGCCAACTAACTCTCCCCAAGTGTCAGACCCTTCGCCTCCCGCTCAGGGGACGCACGCTAATATGGCGCCAATTACATCAGGGACGCCCATAACGATTACCTTGCAGGACATGGCTGCAATCATGAATAATACCCTGTCAGAGGTTCTATCTAGATTGCCTGAATTAAGAGGCAAGCGCGATAGCTCTGGGGTTAGGAGAGATACAGAGCGCGCAAATGCTGTAAGAGCCATGTCTGATACTGCGTCACAGTATGCAGAACATGAGGACGGAGAGCTTCATTCTGTGGGTGACATCTCTGACTCAGGGAAACCTGATTCAGAGATTTCTAATTTTAAATTTAAGCTTGAGAACCTCCGTGTATTGCTTGGGGAGGTATTAGCTGCTCTGAATGACTGTAACACAGTTGTAATTCCAGAGAAATTGTGTAGGCTGGATAGATACTATGCGGTGCCGGTGTGTACTGACGTTTTTCCTATGCCTAAAAGGCTTACAGAAATTATTAGCAAGGAGTGGGATAGACCCGGTGTGCCCTTTTCCCCACCTCCTATATTTAGAAAAATGTTTCCAATAGACGCCACTACACGGGACTTATGGCAGACGGTCCCTAAGGTGGAGGGAGCAGTTTCTACTTTAGCAAAGCGTACCACTATCCCGGTTGAGGACAGTTGTGCTTTTTCAGATCCAATGGATAAAAAAATTAGAGGGTTACCTTAAGAAAATGTTTATTCAACAAGGTTTTATTTTGCAGCCCCTTGCATGCATTGCGCCTGTCACTGCTGCGGCGGCATTCTGGTTTGAGGCCCTGGAAGAGGCCATCCATACAGCTCCATTGGAGGAAATTATTGACAAGCTTAGAACGCTTAAGCTAGCTAACTCATTTGTTTCTGATGCCATTGTTCATTTGACTAAACTAACGGCTAAGAATTCCGGATTTGCCATCCAGGCTCGTAGGGCGCTATGGCTTAAATCCTGGTCAGCTGACGTGACTTCAAAGTCTAAGTTACTCAACATTCCTTTCAAGGGGCAGACCTTATTCGGGCCTGGCTTGAAGGAAATTATTGCTGACATTACTGGAGGCAAGGGTCATACCCTTCCTCAGGACAGGGCCAAATCAAAGGCCAAACAGTCTAATTTTCGTGCCTTTCGAAATTTCAAGGCAGGAGCAGCATCAACTTCCTCCGCTTCAAACAAGAGGGAACTGTTGCTCATTCCAGACAGGCCTGGAAACCTAACCAGTCCTGGAACAAGGGCAAGCAGGCCAGAAAACCTGCTGCTGCCCCCAAGACAGCATGAAGGAACGGCCCCCTATCCGGAAACGGATCTAGTGGGGGGCAGACTTTCTCTCTTCGCCCAGGCGTGGGCAAGAGATGTTCAGGATCCCTGGGCGTTGGAGATCATATCTCAGGGATATCTTCTAGACTTCAAAGCTTCTCCTCCACAAGGGAGATTTCATCTTTCAAGGTTATCAGCAAACCAGATAAAGAAAGAGGCATTCCTAAGCTGTGTGCAAGACCTCCTAGTAATGGGAGTGATCCATCCAGTTCCGTGGACGGAACAGGGACAGGGGTTTTATTCAAATCTGTTTGTGGTTCCCAAGAAAGAGGGAACCTTCAGACCAATCTTGGATCTAAAGATCTTAAACAAATTCCTCAGAGTTCCATCATTCAAAATGGAAACTATTCGGACCATCCTACCCATGATCCAAGAGGGTCAGTACATGACCACAGTGGACTTAAAGGATGCCTACCTTCACATTCCAATTCACAAAGATCATCATCGATTCCTAAGGTTTGCCTTTCTAGACAGGCATTACCAATTTGTAGCTCTTCCCTTCGGGTTGGCCACAGACCCGAGAATCTTTACAAAGGTTCTGGGCTCACTTCTGGCGGTTCTAAGACCGCGAGGCATAGCGGTGGCTCCTTATCTAGACGACATCCTGATACAGGCGTCAAGCTTTCAAATTGCCAAGTCTCATAAAGAGATAGTTCTGGCATTTCTGAGGTTGCATGGGTGGAAAGTGAACGTGGAAAAGAGTTCTCTATCCCCACTCACAAGAGTCACCTTCCTAGGGACTCTTATAGATTCTGTAGAGATGAAAATTTACCTGACGGAGTCCAGGTTATCAAAACTTCTAAATGCTTGCCGTGTCCTTCATTCCATTCCCCGTCCATCAGTGGCTCAGTGCATGGAAGTAATCGGCTTAATGGTAGCGGCAATGGACATAGTGCCATTTGCGCGCCTGCATCTCAGACCGCTGCAATTATGCATGCTAAGTCAGTGGAATGGGGATTACTCAGATTTGTCCCCTCTACTAAATCTGGATCAAGAGACCAGAGATTCTCTTCTCTGGTGGCTATCTCGGGTCCATCTGTCCATGGGTATGACCTTTCGCAGGCCAGATTGGACGATTGTAACAACAGATGCCAGCCTTCTAGGTTGGGGCGCAGTCTGGAACTCCCTGAAGGCTCAGGGATCGTGGACTCAGGAGGAGAAACTCCTCCCAATAAATATTCTGGAGTTAAGAGCAATATTCATTGCTCTTTTAGCTTGGCCTCAGTTAGCAACTCTGAGGTTCATCAGATTTCAGTCGGACAACATCACAACTGTAGCTTACATCAACCATCAAGGGGGAACCAGGAGTTCCCTAGCGATGTTAGAAGTCTCAAAGATAATTCGCTGGGCAGAGTCTCACTCTTGCCATCTGTCAGCGATCCACATCCCAGGCGTAGAGAACTGGGAGGCGGATTTTCTAAGTCGTCAGACTTTTCATCCAGGGCAGTGGGAACTCCATCCGGAGGTGTTTGCTTAACTGATCCATCGTTGGGGCAAACCAGAACTGGATCTCATGGCGTCTCGCCAGAACACCAAGCTTCCTTGTTACGGATCCAGGTCCAGGGACCCGGGAGCGATGCTGATAGATGCTGTAGCAGCTCCTTGGTTCTTCAACCTGGCCGTAGTCCGTGCCTTGAAGTTTTACTTACAAGCTACTAAAGATTTTCGCCAAACATCTTCCCTGTTTGTCGTTTACTCTGGACAGAGGAGAGGTCAAAAAGCTTCGGCAACCTCTCTTTCCTTTTGGCTTCGGAGCATAATTCGATTAGCCTATGAGATTGATGGACAGCAGCCCCCTGAAAGGATTACAGCTCATTCTACTAGAGCTGTGGCTTCCACCTCGGCCTTTAAAAATGAGGCCTCTGTTGAACAGATTTTCAAGGCTGCAACTTGGTCTTCGCTTCACACCTTTTCAAAATTTTACAAATTTGATACTTTTGCTTCTTCGGAGGCTGTTTTTGGGATAAAGGTTCTTCAGGCAGTGGTTCCTTCCGTTTAATCCTGCCTTGTCCCTCCCATCATCCGTGTACTTTAGCTTTGGTATTGGTATCCTATAAGTAATGGATGATCCGTGGAATGGATACACTTAACAAGAGAAAACATAATTTATGCTTACCTGATAAATTTATTTCTCTTGTAGTGTATCCAGTCCACGGCCCGCCCTTAAGGCAGGTCTAAATTTTAATTAAACTACAGTCACCACTGGACCCTATGGTTTCTCCTTTCTCGTCTTGTTTCGGTCGAATGACTGGATATGGCAGTGAGGGGAGGAGCTATATAGCAGCTCTGCTGTTGGTGATCCTCTTGTAACTTCCTGTTGGGAAGGAGAATATCCCATAAGTAATGGATGATCCGTGGACTGGATACACTACAAGAGAAATACATTTATCAGGTAAGCATAAATTATGTTATATATATATATATATACACAGTATATGTATATATATATATATATATATATATATATATATATATATACACACACACACACACATATATACATATATATATATACACACACACACATGTATATATAAATATTTTACAAAAATAATTATATATATATATATATAGCAATATATACTTAAAAAATAAATAGAACATTTTCTTCTATGTGAAGAATATTGCGATGTAAAATATTTATAACTACCTTTGGTTTTAGTGCTGTAGGTTTAACGCGGTGTCGTGATAGCCTGCAAACTATGTGTTAGGTTTTTTTTCTTCAGTGCACTCCATTGAAGTCTTTGGAGAGAAGAAGTTAATGTAGTCACGGTATCCAAAGACCTGAAGTTAGCTCGTATTGGGTTTCACTCGTGCGTAATTTACTTACAACTTGTAATACACACGCTAACCCACTTGCAATAAAAGTTTACTTTGATCAGTCTTGGCACATGAGTGGAAAAAAAATTAGCACACAACTTTTAATCTGATCTATAGTTAATTAGTTTCAGTATCTATCAAATTAGAGAATGTAATTTTTACATTAAAATGTTTCTTTAATTATATAAAAAAAGCACAATTTTAAGACTCAATGGCTTTCGTAAAATCTATAAACAAACATGCTCTAAACTGCACTTAAAGGGACATTCAGGTCAAAATTTTAATGTACATAGACTTATTACATATTTGAATAGAACTATATTTACAATATACATGTAATGGCAACATGCTTCTAGTTAAATTTATTACTGTTTTAATGTTAACATTTTTCTATGCACGTGCATGTGAAGCATAGCTAGATATTCTCAGTGCACCAGCATTTTAAATGCTGCAGTTGCACAGAGCACCTGTGTGGCTTGTATCATGTAAGCAAATTGAGTAATTAACTGACGACACAAACACCTTAGACTCTATGACCAAGCGCTATATTTGAAATGCTGGTGCGCGGCGCATACTTAAATACCCATTTGAAAAAGTTATAGCTTTTATTAGAAGCACTTTAGCTAATAGATGTATATTACAAAACTGCTTCTATGCAAAACTGAAATGCATCCAGGAGAATTCCAATTTTTGTCTGGAATGTCCCTTTAATACAGATTTAAATACTAGAGTCTAAAAATGCTAAATAAACTCTGCACAACGTGCTATGACACCATCAGCACATTATAAGCTAGTATTTAAATTAAAATATATTGTTATTGGTCTCAAGGAAAAATAATTAATTCTGAGCTATAAAATGGACTTTGCATACACTTGTTTTCTAATTTAATTTGCAGGTACTTTAGTCACAAAATTGCTGTTCCCAAAAGATAGGATAATTGCTCTAACAAACAGGAACAAACATATCAATAACATTGAAAATGTTACCTTAAAATCACTCAGGCATCTAAGAATCTGAAAGACAGGACATGCAAATGCTTTGCTAATACTCTCTAACAATTACCTAAACTGGAGATTGTCCTTGGGGTATGTATAGTTAAAAACAGCTACAATGAAAATCTCCCTCTGCCCTGTCAATAACCTCTACATGACCTAGGATTGCCAATTGCTGTGGGGCATTTGGGATTTACTCTGTTTATTTGACAATAAATATCTTGTGCACACCTATTAAATGTATTAAAAAGCATACTAAAAATACAATAGGCTTTCCTTTCTCGTACTGTAGTTTTCTAATTGATATATACATTTTACATCACCACTTCAAAAAAGAAAAAAAACTGCATACAAATATGAAATATGTGCAATTTAATAAGACCAGAAACTGAAAATAGAATATTAAACAGGATAACCATAGACAGTGTACATTTATAGCTAAGACAAATCAGTACAAGACTGATATAAGTGTACACCTGTTTAGCACTCGCTTTCCTGGGTTTATATAAGAAGTGATAGATACTATGAGACTTCTTGGGTGGAGTGTTGGAATAGATAAATTAAAATTTAACCTTTAATAGAAATGATTAAAATTGTACATACACAAAAGGACAAGACATTTAAAATTAACGTCTACTATTTGGATCAGATTCACTGATTATAACGTTAACACTTGTGTGAGAAGGGTAATGAGTAAGCTACCATTTAGGTATGAACAGATTATTGAGGATAGAGTATATCCGGGGTAGTGAGATATAAGGTTACAATTATGGGTAGCTGCTTAAAGGGACATGCCACCCACATTTTTTCTTTTATGATTTAGAAAGAGAATGCAATTTTAAACATCTTTCTAATTTACTTATATTATCTAATTTGTTTTATTCTCTTGATATTCTTTGATGAAAAGCATATCTAGATATGCTCACTAGCTGCTGATTGGTTGCTGCACATAGAAGCATCGTGTGATTGGCTCACCATGTGCAATGCTTTTTCTTCAAATAAGGATATTTAAAAAATGAAGCAAAATAAATAATGGAAGTAAATTGTAATGTTGTTTAAATTTCTATTCTCTATCTGAATCCTGAAAGAAAGATTTTGGGTTTAGTGGCCCTTTAAGATTCTGTAGTAGAGATACCTGGCTGGGTACTTGGTGTAAAATCACATGCCAATTTATATAATTTATTAGGTAAAAATAACCATCTTATGAATTTGGCATTGTTTTAAGTTCCCAATGTTATTGCATTTATAACAGGTCTTGGTATTATACAACAACGCAAGCTTATTGTCTTATGCAAAGCTAAGTCTCTTGGACCTCTATATATTGGTAAAAGTTTCTATAATAATGTATCAGTCACAGTACTGTATATATGTTCAGTGGGTGAAAGCCATTCCAAGTTAACCCTTATGATGGATATTATCCTTCTTATAATGTTTCACTGACTTGCTGTTTTTATATTCAGCCTTGTTATAGTTGGAGTAAATTACTACAATCTGCCAATAGATGGCATTGATATATCTAAACTTTGTTTCAATTTGGCGTAGGTGATAACTAGGTTTATTATATCAATACTTGAGTGTAAAGGGGGGTGGGGTAAGTGCGCTAAAAGAAGCTAAAGGTATCAGAACAAAGTTATGTTTATCTTAGTGGTCATTAGTGTTAAAATAATATTTGAAAGTTGTTTATGCTTGGCAATGGTTAAAGATGAAATGTGATTTTAGAAATATATATGTGCTAGAATTGCTGAAATAAAAATTAGTTAATTTGTTGCATAAAACAATAGTCGAGGAAAAATGTTGTTCTTTAGATTTTATGTGCTAAGATTAGAAGTGGATTTAAACTTATCTAAGTGGTATCGTAAAAATGTTACTAAAAAAATGTTACTATAAAAAAGCTAAAGTGAATAAATAACAGTGTTTACAATTTCTTATATGTGAAAACTCCTTGCATAGGGTGATACAAATTCTTAGAGACTGAGTAGTCAAAAAGTTGGATGATAAAGAAAAATTGGAATATCAATAGCAATATTTGAGATTATATATTCATGGGTTCAAAACTGAAAAAGAGTAGGTTCCAAAGAACCTATCAGGTAGCCCTTATACAATAAATGCACACAGATGTAAAAATCTTACATATTTATTATCAAATAAAAAGTTTTAAAATATAACAATTAGAAAGGGGACGTCTCCCCAAATGCACAGCCTAAAAAATCTAAAGCCTAAAAAATCTAAAAAACCTAAAAAACTATCTCTATAGTTATCAGCAAATATATTTGCTCACTGGTAAATTTACCGATTGTCCAAAAAAGAAAGAAGAAACTCTCAGCTGGAATATATATTGTATCCAGATATGATTTGGGAGATAAGTTCTTTATATGCCAGTTAATATCACATCCTGCACCTAGTGCCAATGCATGCAGGGATAGATTAGACTCAGATATTGATGATTCAGAACGTAGCAGAATAACCCGGGTTACCTCAAAGATTGGTTAAAAGTTGATTTAGGATTCAGATGTCATCATCTGTAGTAGGCACAGTCACTTAGATCGACGTGTTTCACTCACCAGGGAGCTTTATCAAGATCCATGCGGCGTACTGACTCAGCTGAGAGATAGCCGACGGACACAGGCTCCAGAAGTTCTTCCAGGAATCAGAAAAAGTAAGCTTTACAATTTGACTTTATCACAATTGAAGGGAGTGTGTAATCACCCCTAGACAACATATTTTTGTTTGTCAATATAACCTATTACGGAACTTGTATAGAGACTCTGTATTATCTACCTCTAAATTTAAGGTGATAAAAACTTCACTCCGAATAACTAATCTACTATAACAATAGTCATCACGAGAGTTAACAATATAAGATTTAACTGTGCTTACATGATATACAGTTTTTCACTATTTGTTGATAACTATAGAGATCGTTTTTTAGGTTTTTTAGATTTTTTAGGCTTTAGATTTTTTAGGCTGTGCATTTGGGGAGACGTCCCCTTTCTAATTGTTATATTTTAAAACTTTTTATTTGATAATAAATATGTAAGATTTTTACATCTGTGTGCATTTATTGTATAAGGGCTACCTGATAGGTTCTTTGGAACCTACTCTTTTTCAGTTTTGAACCCATGAATATATAATCTCAAATATTGCTATTGATATTCCAATTTTTCTTTATCATCCAACTTTTTGACTACTCAGTCTCTAAGAATTTGTATCACCCTATGCAAGGAGTTTTCACATATAAGAAATTGTAAACACTGTTATTTATTCACTTTAGCTTTTTTATAGTAACACTTTTTTAGTAACATTTTTACGATACCACTTAGATAAGTTTAAATCCACTTCTAATCTTAGCACATAAAATCTAAAGAACAACATTTTTCCTCGACTATTGTTTTATGCAACAAATTAACTAATTTTTATTTCAGCAATTCTAGCACATATATATTTCTAAAATCACATTTCATCTTTAACCATTGCCAAGCATAAACAACTTTCAAATATTATTTTAACACTAATGACCACTAAGATAAACATAACTTTGTTCTGATACCTTTAGCTTCTTTTAGCGCACTTACCCCACCCCCCTTTACACTCAAACTACACTGAGAAGAACGAAGGATCTTCTCATTCTGTAAGTGTGTGGTATCTCCTTTGTACCAGCGCTCTACTGTCACCCCACAAATTATTATATCAATACAGCTGACGGTAAAAATTCCCAGTACACAGCACCCCTCTTTTGCTTTTATTTTACAATACAGTTATATTTAACAATTGATCAATTACAAGCATATTTAATTCCTGTATTAATCTACAAGTAGTGCCTTAGTACCCCTTCCTAGTGTACATTTATACCATGGATTCCAAATCAACCAATGTGTTACTGTGCTGGTCTACACTTCATTGTGATGTGAAGCTATCATAATAAAAAAAGCAGTTTTTAATTCTTATTGGCCAATACTTGAACACAATAAAATCCCTTATGCATTATTTTAAGCTACAAAAAGAACCTTTTCCAATTCATCATATTTAAGTTCCAGACAAAGGGGCATATTTATCAAGCACCGTATGGAGCTTGATGCCCCTGAAGGCTCACCGGAAAGAAAAGTTATGAGGCAGCAAAAGTTCTAAAGACCGCTGTTCCATAACTTGTCCGCCTGCTCTGAGGCCAAAGACAGAGATCAACCCAATCGAATATGATCAGGTTGACTGACACCCCCTGCTAGCGGCTAGATTGGCCGTGAATCTGCAGGGGGCGACATTGCACCAGCAGTTCACAAACGCTACTTCGTATCATGTCCGCTCGCACATTGATAAATATACCCCTATGTAATGTTTATTAACCCTCGTATTAATCAACTCCTTTAATGTGTTTATAACTGTAAATACACTTTGACAGTGTAAATATAAAAATCCCCAGAGATGTTCTGTATAATAGAAAATGACTTTGAAAATAACAAATAACATTAAATAAAGTTATTTTTCCTATGTAGAAAGTAATGGTAATATGTGACCTAATTGCTGGCTACATGCCCTACTCAGAAGAGGCAAGTGGGACAGTTTTAACTATGTGTGTCCTTGCAAGGGTTAAATATATAGTTAGAAAATCACATTAGTTTAAAAATAAAGTACTCTAAGGATTCAGAATTAAAGCTTTAGACTGTTGCACTGTACATCTCTTAAACATATGCATCATTCTGCATTTCCATACAGTATTATAGTTGTACCTTTCCTATTAGAAGAATAAAAAAGTAATATAATTTGCTAAATATCATTGATATTTACTCTTTAGTTGAATTTCACAAAGAAGCAAATGGACATAATATAAAAAAGTAACAATAATTTAAAATATATAACAGTTTATATATATATATATATATATATATATTAGTGTGATATAGTAATTTCTCTATATTATAACACATATGAATGAGATTCATCATATGTTAATAAAGATGTCAATACAAGCTTAGGACATATAAAATACTAATAAGCTTACCTGGGCTTCATGCGTAGCGTGGTACATTGTACATCATCTTGTCTGTAATAAAGTATTCTAAATAATACATTTTTGTTTTATAGACAGAAGATATAAATATCTTAACAATACCATGAAAAAGTGATGGGAAAATGGATACCTCAGTAAGTGATCACTTCTCTTTTAAACAATATGTAATTTATATTTAAAATTTACCTATAGGGTTATTGCTGAATTTTGTGTGAATAAAAAGATTCTTTGTGGTAGAGACAAGTAAAAAGGAATGATTTATGACTGTCTGAAACAATGCAGTAGCGCAGCTATCAAAATGAAACAAAAGTGCCTTCAGAAATAAAGAGAATTCTCATGATCTATGTTAAGACCCCATACATGCTTGTATACTGTTTCTATTTGTGATCATATTTATAAACACAGCACCACATATTTGCATGTGGCTTATAGCCTTGGGCAGAAGTGGCTGACCGCACTAAAACTGTGAACCTCTGCAAATTTCAGAGAAAAATAAGAATGGAATAACTGGTGTAATTGTTTCTTAGGAGTGACCGTGGGACCTCTCCTGTTGTGAATTACACATGGTTTTACCCTTTGACCTAAGCAACCTTAGAAATGCCCGGTAGATCTCTTAAAGCTGTGGTGAAAGGTCCTATCATTGACGTGTTGGAACATTATCTGTCAAGTGAGATGTGTGCCAACAACCATATTAAACTACATTAATGACTACAGAGGCCTAGTTTCTGACAATCTTAACTTCATTTAACCTGTCAGCATGTTAATTATTGTTTAAACAAAAAGTACAAATATGGATAAAGGCAAATAAAATCCAGCTGTAACGTTTTCTATATTTAGTATTTATGTTTACTTTACGGTCTTCTTTTAAATCAGTAAATACTTTCTTTTTTTTTTAAATTAACAAATACTTTCTAGACTCAAATGGGATTCTGGTAAGGAACCATTTAACATGGTCAAAACCACAGACATTCTAGTGTAGAAATAAATCAATCTAGTTCATTAGAACATTTAATTTTAAAAGAATAATCCTTTGCCTAATTTCTCTCTGGTATTTGAATATCTAAGTAGAAAATTCGAAACAAATGGGAGACCTGGGTTTTCATAGGGAATATGTAATAACTATTTCGCTTTCTGTTATTCACTGTGATGGGAAAAAGACTATAATAATGCATAGACCATTTTCAGCAATGATTCTGATGTAGTTGGAAAGGTATATGTGGAGAGTTCAAAATGCCATCTGTTTGCATTTGGCAGCATTCTAAGAAAATACATGTAGCAATAAAATAACAGCAATATAAAAGAAAGAACAGAAAGTTGTTGTTTTTTCTTTTTAATGTTTTAAATATAAATTATTGCAAGAAACTGTTATAGTTATTATTTTGGTTGGATTTTGGTATATTATATTGTTGTATAGGCTACTGGTAACATTTGCTAATGCTCATATATTAAAGCAAATATAAACACGTGTTAGGTTGTTTTTGATCCTTTTGTTAAAAGGGACATTGTAGAGTAAAATGTTCTCCCCTTCAGGGCTAGAAAACGAGTGGAGCCCTATTTATCGCTCGCGCTCTTACTGTGCATGACTTTGGCTTTTTGCGTGCATCGAATACCGCACACATTACAAGTAAAAAGTTTTCGCTTGTGTGCTAACTTGATGCATGGAGAAAAGCAGAAGTTACAATATTGCAATCACTTTAGTGCATTCCCCCAATAGAAGTAACGGAGCACGAAAAGGGAAACAAAAACCCCACTTGTGAGCAAACCTGATCACATTTTGTCAAGTGCGGTAACCCAACATGGAAATATGAATATTTCACATTCCAATGTTTTTCACATAGCAGAATATGTTCTATTTATTATTAGATACAATATATTCACTTGGGGTCGACTTTTGAAGCAGCGAATGCTGCTTCCAAACCCACTTTGCTTCAGGTCCGTCTGAAGCGGAAGTTAAGAAGCTGCGGTCTTAAGACCACTGCTCCTTAACTTATCCACCACCTCTGAGGCGAAGGATAGCAATCATCACGATTAGATACGATCAAGATGATTGACACCCGCACAATCTGCAGAGGGCGGCACAAGGAATGATTGTGCAATGATACGCTGTCGGCATTATTTAATGTGCGGCGGACATGATCCACTACAGCGCATCATGTCCGCCCACACAATGGTAAATCGGCCCCTTTGGGTGGATGCCAGAGAATCGGTGGGGCGCTTTCCTTCAACTCCCTAGGCGGAGACAAAAAAAAATAGTGTAGATGGGGAAATTACATTACTTGGGGCTTTACCCAGAGCCGATTGGGTAATGTCAGCTTTACCTGGGTAATCCTAGCTCAAGCTAATGAGTTTACTTTCAACTTGTAGTATGCATGATACCTATGACGTGTACAGACAGCTACCCAATATCGCTTGGACTCAGCAGTTAGCACAACACTCGTAATCTGGGCCTTAATGTGCTCCCAATGCTTTGTTTTACATGTTGAACTGTATCAAATTGTTTACATATAGCCCCTTTACCTTTGTTTTGTCATTTAGCCATGTCAATTGAAACCACCTGCTAAACATATGAATACTTTAGTATTCTCTGTAGAAAAGTTATGTAAGCAACTGGCAGCAAGCAGCAATCTAGTTCTGAGTTGAGGTGGAAGAGATCAGTAGCAACATTTTCCTTTTTACTTGCTGAAAGTATTAGCCATTTTGTATGGAGAGTTTAGATATGGGGGCCTTAATGTAGAGAGAGATGATCAGGAGATCTGCTAATTCTGCAGGCTAAGCCCATTTATATGGGCATGTTCATGAGAACAATGGATTGAGGCTTCAATCAGCAAAAACAGCCTTTTCATATACAGAAATAAACCCCATTCCCCAGGTTCACTTAGGGTGGATGCCAGAGGATTGGCCGGGCGTCTTCCTTCAACTCCCTAGGCAGAGGCAAAACAAGTAGTGTAGATGGGGGAATTACATTACTTCGGGCTTTACCCAGAGCCGCTTGGGTAATGTCAGCTTTAGCCGGGTAATCCTAGGATTACCCAAATTTCAGACTTTACCCGTGATATGCACACATATATATATATGATGGTATTTTTGTAAAATAAAAAATTATAGATGATAATATATAGGCATAGAAATATCTATTTATAAATACATAGAACATATTTACTTACAGTATGTGAAATATTTACTGTAAATACAAAGTTACAATGTATTAAATATGAATATTGCAGAAACATGTAGAGATATTAGCAGGAGGTCTGCTATTTCTGCAGGCTCAGCCCATTAGTATGGGCATGTCTCTGAGAACAAAGGATTGAGGCTTCGATCAGCAAAAGCAGCCTTTTTATATACAAAAATAAACCTAATTCAAATATAAAGTATAATATCCCTTTAATCACACCGAGGAGCACGTTTGAATACGTTTTACCGACACATTGCTACAATGTAATGTAGTAATGAATATTAAACATATACAAATTTGTTTACCTAGTTGTGGAATTCTGATAAGCTTTTATCTTAAAGGAAGAGTAAAGTAAAAATTAAACTTAAAGGGACATAAAACCCAATTCTTTTCTTTCATGATTCAGATAGAACATACAATTTAAAACAAATTTCCAATGTACTTCTATTATCAAATTTTCTTTGTTCTCTTGCTATTCTTTGTTGAAAAGTAGGAAGGTAAGTACAGGGGTATGCATAAGTCTGCTGCACTATATGGCAGCAGTTTGGCAGCAATGTTATTAGCAGGAGCACTAGATGGCAGCACTATTTCCTGTCATGTAGTGCTTCAGGCATCTGCACGCTACCTACTTAGGTATCTCTTCTACAAAGAATAACACCGGAATTAAAACAATTTGATAATAGAAGTAAATTGGTATCTTTTTAAAAAGTGTATTCTCTTTCTGAATCATGAAAGAATAAAATTATTATTATTATTATTATCAGTTATTTGTAGAGCGCCAACAGATTCTGCAGCGCTATAAACAATGGGGGCGTACAACAAAACAAATATAGGGATCAAATGGGTAGAGGGCCCTACCAAGAGTTGCACTGTTGTAGTCAGCTCTTAAGAAGGTGATCTACAAACAGCTGTATGGGCTTACATGCTAAGGGGGTTCAGGGGATAGAGATGGAGGAGTGGAACTGGTATTAGGGAAGGTTAGTGTAGGTTGTATGCATTCCTGAACAGTAGAGTCTTTAGGGAGCACTTGAAGCTTTAAAAACTAGGGGAGAGTCTTGTGGAGCGAGGCAGAGAGTTCCACAAGATGGGAGTCAGTCTGGAGAAGTCCTGTAAATGGGAGTGCGATGAGGTAACCAGAGTTGGAGAAGAGTAGGAGGTCATGAGCAGAGCGAAGGGGACGGGAGGGAGAGTATCTGGAGACAAGGGGGCCTAGTTATCAAGCCGTCAACCTCAAATACGCTGGAATTCTGCAGCGTATTTGTGGAGAGGCTGATTCGCCTTAGTTATCAAAGGCTAGAGACCGGCAAAAGTAGAATTTTGTGACGTAAGCTTCGATCCGCCGGACTCAGTCCGACATAGATCGATTCTTACATCACTCCAGATGTTCCGCACACAAGTGCGGCACAATCTGACTACTTTTGCTAGTTATCAAAAAACTAGCAGGTACGCTCAGCACTTTTCCGGCCCAGCGTACTTGGTTTTCAAACCGCCGCCTCCATAGGAATCAATGGGAGTCTGACCATAGCGAAAGTTCATGTTCGCTGCTGACAGACATCCCATTGATTCCTATGGGAAACGTCTGCACCTAACACCCTAACATGTACCCCGAGTCTAAACACCCCTAATCTGTCCCCCCCTACACCACTGCAACTAAATAAATGTATTACCCCCTAAACCGCCGCTCCCGGAGCCCACCGCAAGCTATAATAAACACGTTAACCCCTAAACCGCCGCTCCCTGACCCCGCCGCAACTATAATATATGTATTAACCCCTAAACCGCCGCTCCCTGACCACGCCGCAACTTATATTAAATTTATTAACCCCTATCCTGCCCCCTTACACCGTCGCCACTATAATAAATTCATTAACCCCTATCCTGCCCCCCACTACACCGCCGCCACTGTAATAAAATTATTAACCCCTAAACCTAAGTCTAACACTAACCCTAACATCCCCTAATTTAAATATTAATTAAATAAATCTAAATAATATTTCTATTATGAACTAAATTAATCCTATTTAAAACTAAATACTTACCTTTAAAATAAACCCTAATATAGCTACAATATAAATAATAATTGTATTGTAGCTATGTTAGGATTTATTTTTATTTTACAGGCAAATTTCAATTTATTTTAACTAGGTACACTAGCTATTAAATAGTTATTAACTATTTAATAGCTTACCTAGCTAAAATAAAGAGAAATTTACCTGTAAAATAAAAACTAACCTAAGTTACAATTACACCTAACACTACATTATACTTTAATAAATTATTCCTATTTAAAACTAAATACTTACCTGTAAAATAAACCCTAAGATAGCTACAATGTAATTAATAATTACATTGTAGCTATTTTAGGATTTATATTTATTTTACAGGTAACTTTGTATTTATTTTAGCTAGTAAGAATAGTTATTAAATAGTTATTAACTATTTAATAACTACCTAGCTAAAAGAAATACAAAATTATCTGTAAAATAAATCCTAACCTAAGTTACAATTAAACCTAACACTACACTATCATTACATTAATTAATTAAATAAATTAACTACAAATAACTACAATTAAATACAATTACATAAACTAACTAAAGTATAAAACATAAAAAAAGCTAAGTTACAAAAAATAAAAAAAATAACTTACAAACATTTAAAAAATATTACAACAATTTTAAGCTACTTACACCTAATCTAAGCCCCCTAATAAAATAACAAAGCCCCCCAAAATAAAAAAATGCCCTACCCTATTCTAAATGAAAAAAGTTCAAAGCTCTTTTACCTTACCAGCCCTTAAAAGGGCCTTTCGTGGGGCATGCCCCAAAAAATTCAGCTCTTTTGCCTGTAAAGAAAAATACAACCCCCCCAACATTAAAACCCACCACCCACATACCCCTAATCTAACCCAAACCCCCCTTAAAAAAACCTAACACTACCTCCCTGAAGATCATCCTACCTTGAGTCGTCTTCACTCAGCCAAGCAGCGATGGAACCGAAGAGGAGTTCCAGAGCGGCAGAAGTTATCCTCCAAGGGGCGCTGAAGAAATCTTCCATCCGATGAAGTGATCCTCCAAGCGGCGCTGAAGAAGTCTTCCATCCGATGAAGTGATCCTCCAAGCGGAGCTGAAGAAGTCTTCGATCCGGGCGATGTCATCTTCCAAGCGGGGTCTTCAATCTTCTTCTTCAGGATCCATCTTCATTCCGCCGACGCGGAACATCCTTCTTTCCCGACGGACTATCGACGAATGAAGGCTCCTTTAAGGGACGTCATCCAAGATGGCGTCCCTTCAATTCCGATTGGCTGATAGGATTCTATCAGCCAATCGGAATTAAGGTAGGAAAAATCTGATTGGCTGATTGAATCAGCCAATCAGATTGAAGTTCAATCCGATTGGCTGATCCAATCAGCCAATCAGATTGAGCTTGCATTCTATTGTCTGTTCCGATCAGCCCCACGAAAGGCCCTTTTAAGGGCTGGTAAGATAAAACAGCTTTGAACTTTTTTAATTTAGAATAGGGTAGGGCATTTTTTTTATTTTGGGGGGCTTTGTTATTTTATTAGGGGGCTTAGATTAGGTGTAAGTAGCTTAAAATTGTTGTAATATTTTTTAAATGTTTGTAGCTTATTTTTTTATTTTTTGTAACTTAGCTTTTTTTATTTTTTGTACTTTAGTTAGTTTATGTAATTGTATTTAATTGTAGTTATTTGTAATTTATTTAATTAATATAATGATAGTGTAGTGTTAGGTTTAATTGTAACTTAGGTCAGGATTTATTTTACAGGTAATTTTGTATTTCAGCTAGGTAGTTATTAAATAGTTAATAACTATTTAATAAGTATTCTAACTAGCTAAAATAAATACAAAGTTACCTGTAAAATAAATATAAATCCTAAGATAGCTACAATGTAATTATTAATTACATTGTAGCTATCTTAGGGTTTATTTTACAGGTAAGTATTTAGTTTTAAATAGGGTTAATTTATTAAAGTATAGTGTAGTGTTAGGTGTAATTGTAACTTAGGTTAGTTTTTATTTTACAGGTTAATTTCTCTTTATTTTAGCTAGTTAAGCTATTAAATAGTTAATAACTTTTTAATAGTTATTGTACCTAGTTAAAATAAATTGAAATTTGCCTGTAAAATAAAAATAAATCCTAACATAGCTACAATATAATTATTATTTATATTGTAGCTATATTAGGGTTTATTTTTTAAAGATAAGTATTTAGTTTTAAATAGGATTAATTTAGTTCATAATAGAAATATTATTTAGATTTATTTAATATTTAAGTTAGGGGGTGTTAGGGTTAGTGTTAGACTTAGGTTTAGGGGTTAATAATTTTATTACAGTGGCGGCAGTGTAGTGGGGGGCAGGATAGGGGTTAATAAATGTATCATAGGTGGCGACGGTGTAGGGGGGCAGGATAGGGGTTAATAAATTTAATATAGCTTGCGGCGGGGTCCGGGAGCGGTGGTTTATTGGTTAATACATATATTATAGTTGCGGCGGGGTCAGGGAGTTGCGGTTTAGGGGTTAAACTATTTATTTAGTTGCGGCGAGGTGCGGGATCAGCAGGATAGGGGTTAATAACTTTATTATAGAGGGTGACGGTATAGGGGGGGCAGGATAGGGGTTACTAGGTTTAATGTAGGTTGGGGCGGTGTCCAGGAGCGGCGGTTTAGGGGTTAATACATTTATAAGAGTTGCGGCGGGGTCTAGGAGCGGCGGTTTAGGGGTTAATAACTTTATTTAGTTGCGGGGGGCTCCGGGGGCGCCGGTATAGGGGGTAGAACAGTATAGTATAGTGTGGGTGCTTAGTGACAGGCTAGCAAGAAAGCTGTAAAAGAGCCGAAGAGCAGCGAGATCGGATGAGTGATAACTCTCACAGTCCGCTGCTCATCGCCCCGTACTTGGTGCGTGGCTTTTTGACAGCTTTTTTGATAACTTAGGCGAATTTTTGCAGGTCCGCGGCGGCGATGTGAGGCGAGCTTAGGCGGGCGTATTGGGCCGGCGAAGGCAGGAAAAGTAGACACGTTGATAACTACCCCCCAAGGTCTGAGATATAGGGGGGAGCAGTGCAGTTGAGGGCTTTGTATGTCAGAGTGAGAATTTTGTGTTTGATCCTAGAGGCAAGAGGAAGCCAGTGAAGGGATTGGCAGAGAGGCGCAGCAGATGAAGAGCGACGTGTAAGGAAGATGAGTCTGGTAGAGGCATTTATTATGGATTGTAAAGGAGCTAGGCAGTAGATGGGGAGACCAGAGAGGACAGAGTTGCAGTAATCGAGGTGGGAAAGAATGAGAGAGTGGATTAAAATCTTAGTTGTGTCTTGTGTAAGGAAGTGTCTAATTTTCAAGATGTTTTTTAAGGTGGAAGCGGCAGGCTTTAGCCAAGGACTGAATGTGAGGAGTGAAAGAAAGAGTCAAATGTGACCCTGAGACATCGGGCATGTGGGGTAGGGGTAATGATGGAGTTGTCAAAAGTTGTAGAGAGATTCGGGGTGGAGATTTTGGAAGAAGGGTGGAAAATGAGGAGCTCAGTTTTGGAGAGATTTTGCTTGAGGTAGTGAGAGGACATCCAGGAAGAGATGTGAGAAAGACAGTCACATGGGTTAGCAAGGAAGGAGATAGGTCTGGTGCAGAGAAGTAGATTTGTGTGTCATTGGCATACAAATGATATTGGAAACCATCTGACTTTATTAGGGAACCTAGTGATGACGTGTAGATTGAGAAGAGAAGGGGACCAAGGACAGAGTCCTGCGGTACTCTGACAGAAAGTGGTGACGGGGCAGAGGAGGTCCCAGAGAAGGCTACACTAAAGGTATGGTTTGACAGGTAGGAAGAGAGCCACAAAAGGGCTGTGTCACAGATGCCGAAGGATTGGAGGGTTTGGAGCAAGAGAGGGTGGTCAACAGTGTCAAAGGCTGCGGACAGATCAAGGAGGATAAGCAGAGAGAAGTGGCCTTTTGATTTTTCTGTAAGTAGGTCATTGGTAACCTTAACAATAGCAGTCTCTGTGGAGGAGTGATGGGGACGAAATCCAGATTGCAATGTATCAAGAAGGGAGTTTAACGTAAGGAAATGGGATAGGCGTGCATATACTAGTTTTTCGAGAAGCTTTGAGGCAAGAGGGAGGAGGGAAGTAGGGCGGTAGTTGGATGGGGAGGTAGGATCAAGGGAAGGTTTTTTGAGGATAGGTGTAACCAGTGCATGTTTCAGCAATGAGGGAAATATACCGGTGCTGAGTTCAATCAATAAAATTGGGTTTCATGTCTCTTTCAATTGATTGGATAGTGCACAACATTTTAAACAACTTTCCATTTTACTTCTGTTCAAAATTTTGCTTATATCTGTTAGTATCCTTTGTTAAAGAGTAATCCTCGGTCATCTTAGAAGCGTGCATGCGTCTTATGCCATCTGGCAACAGTTTTTGCAACATAGTTTATAGTAATGTTATACATAATTAGAAGCACTGCACCATAGATTGCTGAAGACATGTTTACACTCCTAAACTCCTATCAGCCTAAACAGGTTTCATCTTCAACAAAGGATACTGAGAGAACAAAGCAAATTTGGTAATACAAGTAAATTATAAAGGGCTAGATTACAAGTGGAGTTGCTATTTTAACATGCACCTGTAAAGGGGCAAATTTGCCTGTTTACAGGTGCACATAAAACTTTGTGCATAGTGCAATTAATTTAAAAATGTGCCCCAATTGCCCCCCCAAATAAAGTGGACAGTAGTTCTATATAAATTTAAAAGATGAGCATCTTTATTTTATTTATATTTTTTTAATAAAAAATGCACAAAGCAGTTATAAGGGACGGGATGTTGGATGTTAGAAAAAAAAGGTAATGAAAAGTGCCTTTACATTGTTATCTATGGGTACTGTGTCTTCACCGTAAATATATGTGTATATGCTTGCTTACTTATATATATATATATTTATGTGTTAATATGTGTATATACACATATAAACACAAACTTACCCCTGTGCGACTTACCCCCTCGCTGTGTTAGGTGCCTTGTTGTGTCTCATGGCATGAGAATAAGGCTCCCATTGGAGCCTATGGAAGCGCTTCCAGGTAATGTGAATGCGATGTTGAGTCCACATTGCCCTTAACTTGTAATATAAGCACACATTTCCGTGCGCTGGTATTACTGAGTGAAGTGCAAATATAGCTCCACTCGTAATCTAGGCCAAAGTTGTTTAAAACAGCATACTCTGACTATGAAAGTTTAGTTTTGGCTTTACCATCCTTTTAACAACAGATTTTCTATCTCTGAAGTGTTTGTTTTTGGGATAAAAAAATCTGTTAATCAAAATACAAATGAACCACTTAAATTATATATAATCCGAATTTTAAACCCTTAATCATACCCCTCCTATGTAAACAATTTTAATTAAAAATTATATTTATATTTTAATTGTTCTTCATTATTTATGCTGCACTCACTAGTAAAAAAAAAAATGGCATCTTTTCTCCTTTGGTCAAAACATTGCCCTATAATAATAAAAAAACAGTGATTTCTGAGACAGGATCAGATTGAGACATCTTGCAAATGTAAGAGAAAAAAACAACATATAAAGCAAAATGATCAATTTCCTTATATGGCAGTTTCAGGAATGGGAAAAAAAATGCAAACAGCAGAGCCCTCTGACTCTGAAAAAAGGCAAGAGGCATCTAGGAATGGGGATTAAAATAATGAAATTGTTTGGCGCCAAGTATGACGCACAACGCAAACTGAAATTTTTTTGGTGCTAACAACATCCGGAAATGACACACTCGCGTCATTGAAGGCGCAACCTTGTGCAAGGAACTCGGCGTCAACTAAGATACCGGAAATGACGAATTTGCGTCATCGGACGTACCTTTGCGCCAAAAAAATTCTCACGCCAAAAATTACGCAATAAACTTTGCCATTTTGCGCCCTCGTGAGCCTAATTTTGCCCGCGAAAATAAATGAAAAAGCAGTCAATTGAAAAAAGACTATACCTCAGGTAAGAAAAATATTTTCCTAAATATGTTTTTTTCCCAAATATGAAACTGATAGTCTGCAAAAGGAACTATACATAAACCTGACTCATGGCAAATATAAGTACAATACATATATTTAGAACTTTATATTAATGCATAAAGTGCAAAACCATAGCTGAGATTGTCTTAAGTAATGAAAACATACTTACCGAAAGACACCCATCCACATATAGCAGATAGCCAAACCAGTACTGAAAAAGTTATCAGTAGAGGTAATGGAATATTAGAGTATATCGTTGATCTGAATAAGGGAGATAGGAGATTAATCTCTACGACCGATAACATAGAACCTATGAAATAGATTTCCCGCGAGGAAAACCATTGCAATCAATAGGTGATACTCCCTTCACATCCCTCTGACATTCACTGTAAGCCCATATCAACGTAGAATCTAGACGCAGATAACAAATTTCTATCTATCTATCTCTCTATATATCATCATTGTATGTCTGCTTAAGTTATCTGTCCATCCAGGGATTCTGATCTATCGTAATAGTAATTTGATTATGTTTGCATTTTATTTAATGTTCTCTTAAATTGAATATGTATTTTTTACATAATTAACAAATAATTTAAACCTTAATCTAAAATATTCTACAGGTATATTAATCTTCCTCCCTAATTTTAACACCAACACATTCACAATGAACCCTGATACCCTTTCAAACAATAAAAATATATGATCTAAACATTTGACAATGTATAAAGAATATGTTTATTTTATATTAAAACACTGTAAAACCGAATTACATTTTTAATTTTATTTATTAAATGAACATAAATAACATTTTTTAATTAATCATAGTCATATCAAACATCACCTGCAGTTAGTTGTAATACATCTGTTTACATAAACATCTGCAATGCATAAAAGTAATAAAGTACAAAGAAAAAATGTCAGGTTCTATGTTGTTACGTGTACAAAAGTCTACTGCAGTTGGTGCTATATCTCCTAACTTCTCAATAGATATGATTGAATTAGGGGTTGATGTGGTTTCTCTCTTTTTTAGAGAAAATGTTTTGTAATAAATATTCAGGAAAACATTAAACTATTGATCAGCAGGTCATGCCTTGGGGAGCTTAGCCAGGTAGGGAGCAATCTTGTTGGGTTCCTTTATTTTTACAGATGTGGCTAATAGACATTTAGTCACCTGGGTGCACAAATAAATACTTTACACTTCAAAATGGAGCTGGGAAAGGGTTTATCTAGCCTTTGTTTTTGACAGTCTCATTCAAATCATGTTTGTTTCCCCTATTATTCTGATGTTAACGGCTTCTCCCCCATTTGTTCCTGGCATGAAACATTTTGTCAAGATTCACAACCCTAACATGTTTCCTTAGTCACCTTGTCCTCCTCAGGTATGATCCTTTATTATGATCCTAAATATTTAAGGCTATTCTCAGGTTCCTGTTTAATGCAAATAAAAACTGTCATTATGCAAACCATAATGAAACTTGAAACAAGTGAGTTATGAATACTTTTTTATTGAGGTTGAAACTGCAATAAAACATACAATTGAGGGGGGGGCGGAGCCAGCGCTCACAGGAGATGGCTGCACGTTTGTGAGCTCTAGTCTCCCTTAAGGGCTAAATCAACTTAAAAGTGAGTGTACCTAGCTCAATTGATCTGCTAAGAAGCCTCGACAAGCCCCACTTATCAACCCAGATTGACATCTGACCGGATTTACAGGGTAACAGTAAAAGGACGACATTTCATGACACCGAGGCATGCGGCCTACATCGCAACCAAGCGCCATATGAAGGAGACGCTGCATGTCACTGATCGCGGTCAGAAGTGAAAGCTGCTATAAAGCCCGCAGGGGATGAGTGACCGCAGTGGTAAGCGGATATGTGCTGCCTGAAATGGGTGTCTTTTTGTGAACTTACTGTGCTTATATGAGGCTCCGGGAAGGGAAGTGCCAAATCTAGTGGAAGGCCGCAACTGACCATAATGAACCGGAATACATGGCCTTTTACAGTGACGACCGATAAACTTGCTATAAGGGGGCAGCAATAAAACATAACAACGGAGCAAGAGATATGTTTAATATTGATCAGTATGAACTGTGCCTATCATGTAAATAAAAATACACCCCACTGACGCATGCTGCGCACTCCTGGACATGTACGACCAGCTTAGGGTAAAAAAGGTAGTAAACAACACGTCTCAGCTACAGATTTATAACTGCTGATAAATACATGTGCTGCTGTGTTACTGAAACTAATTTACTTAATACACCTACAGTGGATTGATATTGCACTTTGCCCTTTCTATCAAGATACCAAGTACCGACCTCTTTATCATAGGAGTTAAAATGTCCCCCAAAAAGGGAAATAAGCCAGAAAAGGGCGCAAAAAAACGGACAGCAACAAACCCCTCTGTGAATAATTTTTTCAAACACATAGACACACCTGGGAAAGTGCTAACAGCTACAAGTGAGGCTAGGGGAGATGCTTCATCGGACTCATCTGAATCGGAAGGAGAGAGTTCAGAACATGCTATCTCAGTTCCTAGAGCCCTGCTGAACTCTTTGCCCTCAAAAAAGGACTTTTCCAACCTAATTGGCCAAGTTAAGCAATGCATAAGGGAGGAAATCTCCGAGATTAAAAAGGAAATTTCAGATATGGGCCAGAGAGTAGAAAAATTAGAAGATACTACTGCCCTCACTGATTCCAACATACTCTTTCTCAGGTCTAAGGTGGCCTTTCAAGATGAACAACTGTTACAAATGGAGAACAAGCTAGATGACTTGGAAAACCGTAGTCGTCGTAGCAACATTGGAATCAGAGGTATCCCAGAGACCATCCTACCAGCGGATTTGGAAGACTACCTACAAGGAGTATTTACTCTTGTCTTAGGAGTGGACTCAGAAGCCACAATAGCACTGGATAGGTTTCACCGGGCCTTACGAGCAAAACCTCTGGGCGACCAACCCCCAAGAGATGTAATTGTCAAGATTACTAGCTACCAAATCAAAGAGGAGATAATGAAAAAAGCACGACAGAAATACCCTCTTAAATTTAGGGCTGATCCCATTCAGCTATTTGAAGATTTGACTCCAAGAACACTACAGAAGAGACGTGAATTTAGATTCTTCACCACCACACTGAGACAGCGTAACATCCCATACAGATGGGGCCACCCTTTTAATCTGCAAATCCCATGGAAAGGAAGAAGATTAATCTGCAATACAACAGAGGATATACAGAGGGTCTGCAAGGACCTGGAAATCACCAATATGCCTCAGCAAGATGAAATCAGTGAAAGAAGGGGGGAGAGACCCCATACAGCACCACCTCTACCACAGAGATCGGAATGGAAGAGAATTCCAGGAAAATTGGTCAATAAAGACATTCAAAAAGTGGACTCGGCAACAACTTCAGAAAAGTGAACTTTTCTTTTTTCCCTCTGTTGCGGGTCTGTATTTAATTGATTATAGGGGGTAAGGATTGCAGTAAACACAGCAGTATTTGTTATCTGGGGATGGCCTGCACTGGCCCGCTCTGTGATTTAAAAGTGGAGTGGGCCGGGGTGGGATGATCTCACGGATGGCACTCTGTTGGGGTATGGTCATACTGAATGACAGACGAGAGCTCTTGAGGATGAAGAGAGGTGAGACGTACCTTGTAAATAAGATATGAATATTGCCTTTGACCTAAATAGAAATCACATCGTAAAGTAAATATTTGAATGCTGTAATGGTAGGAATCACATATTTATTTGAATGTAATGTCTAGAGGCAAATACTGTTTAACTTGCAAAGCGAGATGTAGCATATCTTATGTCCAAATGTTTATAGGCGCACTCACTAAGCAATACCCAAGATGCACCACGGTGCAAGCCTGAGGTAATATTTATCTTATGCCCAAACAGGGGTTTTGTATTCTCCCCATAAAAGAATGCTAGTTATAGGTTTTTTCATTCACACCAGTTGTGCAATACTTATTTTGCTTGAATTTTGTTTTGCTTATTATTTTTTTAGTTGCTGCCGTGGGGGCCACCTTATTCTTCGAAATGTATTCTGGGTTAAATATCACTGTGAATTATATACAATACTGCCACTTACCCTGGGACTATCTACAAATAGCTCCAACTCTCTAGATGACAGAAACTAATACACCCAATATACATATAATTACTCAAAACGTAAAAGGTTTCAATTGCCCTAGAAAGCGGAATATGGCTATTAGAGACTTGTATAGGAGAGGAGGGAAAATCCTTCTACTACAGGAAACACATTTTAAGGCGAATAAGATACCCAGGTTTTTTTCAACTCAATATCCGCAACATTTTCACAGCACAAACTCCAATAAAAAAATTAATGGGGTCAGCATTTTGGTACACAAATCAATCCCATTTAAACCCCAAAAAATAGATAAGGAAGGGAGATTCTTGGGAATTATGGGTCTGATGTTTGGTAGGCCTGTGACTATTGTCAATTTATATGCTCCCAATGTGAGACAGGACCGTTTTGTTTCAGAGATCTCAGATAGAATTACAGTTCTTGCCAAAGGCCCCCTAATAGCAGCTGGAGATCTTAACACTCCTCTCGACCCTGACCTAGACAGCTCTAACCCCCATGTTCGGCAGAACCAAAAAATGCTTCATTCTATTTGGAAAGATATTAGAGCCCTGCAACTACATGACACATGGCGTTACACTCACCTGCAAACTAGAGACTACACCTTTTTTTCGAACCCACAAAAAAGTTACTCAAGATTGGACTACATTCTAGTAGACCATCTTGCACTCTCATTAGTTAAACATGTAAATATCAAACATACAACATGGTCAGACCACTCTTTAGTGGAATGTGTGATGGCATGGCCCTCTGCCCCCATCAAACCCTTTACATGGCGTCTCGACAATACGCTGCTGGCTGACTCAAAAGTGATAGAATCATTCGCAGAGTTTCTAGATAACTATTTTCTTATTAATAACACACCAGATGTCAGCCCTGCGACAGTATGGGAAGCTCATAAAGCTTATATCAGAGGCGAATTTATCAAATTACAAGCATATAAACGCAAACAAACTCTTGCAGAATATGTTAAATTGGCACAAGAAGTATCTGAGGCTGATATGTCATTGAAATTACACCCTAGGGATCAGGAACTAGCTAAGATTCTGCAACTTAAAAGGGAAAACCTAAATAAACACTTGCAACTCGAAACACAGAGAAGTCAATTGCACATACAACAAAAATATTATGGTGAGGGAAATAGATCGGGGAAGCTATTAGCTAGAACACTAAAGCAGCAACGCACAAACTCCTACATTCACTCGCTCAAATCACCACATAATACTGATATTGAGGACACAAAATCCATTGGGGAATCCTTCAGGAAGTTCTACCACAGACTGTATAATTTGTTCCCCAATAGGTCGCCAAATAACCATCAGTCAGAGTGTGAAAAATATTTAGAAGGTATAAATCTCCCTAAACTCACAGAAGATGAATGTAGGATAATGGAAGCACAGATCTCCAGTAAGGAGATAATAGAAGCTATTAAAGAATTAAAACCGGATAAAGCCCCAGGACCAGATGGTCTCAGTAATAGGTATTATAAGGTCTTCAGGACCCAGCTCATCCCACACTTACTTACCCTTTTCAACCAAATATCTGACACTGTAGTTTTCCCTGACACAATGCTACAGGCCCATATTTCAGTACTCCCTAAACCCGGCAAAAAAACAGAGACCCCAGCTAATTTCAGGCCAATCTCCTTGTTAAATGTAGATATCAAACTATACTCCAAAATAATAGCAAATAGGATAAATAAAGTTCTCCCGAATCTAATACACCACGATCAGGTAGGCTTTGTTCCAGAGAGGGAGGCTAAAGATAATATCGGGAAAGTAATAAACCTATTGGACTACATTAAAAAATTTAAAATTCCTGCAATTTATCTATCAACTGATGCTGAAAAAGCATTTGATAGATTAGATTGGACCTTTTTATTAACAACTCTTCAAAGATTCGGCTTCCCCAAAACATTTATCTCCAAAATTTTCGCCCTATATTCTACCCCATCGGCCCAGATACGAGTCAATGGGACTCTGTCTGAATACCTCGAAATCAGGAATGGGACGAGGCAGGGTTGCCCGCTCTCCCCCATCCTCTTTATACTATCATTAGAACCATTGGCCACAAAACTACGTGAACATTCGGGAATAAAAGGTATTACTATACAAGACCAATCTTATAAATTAGCAATGTTCGCTGATGATATTCTCCTGACCATAGCTGACCCACTACTCTCTCTCCCGCACATCCAAAGTGAACTGGAGACATTTGGGGCAGTATCAAATTTCTTGATAAATATTAACAAATCGGAATTATACCCGATAAATCTCGCAGAATCAGAAATATTAGAAATTAAACATATGTTCCCCTATAAAATTCAGAGTCAAGCATTAAAATATTTGGGGATATTCTTGACACAAGATCCTATCTCCCTAAGGAAACTAAATTATGGCCGATTGTTGGGGGAATTCAACCATTTGGTATCTTCTTGGTTACCGAAAAAACACATTTCTTGGCTGGGCAGAATTGCCGCTGCCAAGATGACATTATTACCCAAAGCATTATATGTCATGCAAGCACTGCCCATATCTGGAGTGTCAGCAGACATCAACAAGCTACAAGTGATTATAGATACTTATATTTGGGACAAGAAACCCCCACGCCTAGCTAAGACTACGCTTTATAGACACAGAGAGGAGGGGGGATTGGGGGTTCCTAATTTGCACTTTTATAAATTGGCAATTGCCGCAAATAAAGTAGTAGAATGGTGCAGACAGGGGGATAACTCTTATAAGAGAAATGTCCATCTAGAATCCCAACTGTTAGGAGTCCCACACATAGGTGGGATGTGCTGGGCCCCTCAAAAACCACCTATAGAAAAAATGGAAGCTTTCCCAATAATCAAGGAAACCTGGTCCGATTGGTTAAAATTACTCAACAAACACAAACACATAACAACCACCTACTCCCCTCTAACAATACTTGACCCAAATGAGGAATTCCTACATGGCTGGTCGGGAATGAAATTAAGGGTAGATCAAGCATCTAAACTACAGGATTATATCCCTATATATCTGTTATTAGAAAAAGGAAGATTAGCACAGAGAGAAACCCTACTAACACAAGGCTACTCTTTTTTTCAGTCCTGGTTGAGATACCATCAGATACGCCATTATCTAGCTATGCACAAAAGCAAGCAAGACTTGATCAGGCCGCTCACGGTATTTGAAAACCTTTGCATCTCACACCATCGCCCTAAGGGGGTGATCTCCACAATGTATAGAATGGTCCTTAGGTCAAGCCTTCCGACCAAACCAAATTACATATCTAAATGGGAGGCTGAGATGGGCAGAACTTTTTCTTGTAAACAGTGGGATACATGGTTTCAGACAACAGCCAAATCAGCACACTCATCATCAGCACTTGAAACCAATATCAAAACCCTCACTAGGTGGTACTTAACACCGGGCAAGTTAAAACACATGTTTAAGAATGCTAGTGGCAAATGTTGGAGGGGTTGCGGGCAGGAAGGTACTATGTATCACATATGGTGGGAATGCAGAACAATACACGCATTTTGGATACAAATACATAATCAGATTAGTAAAACGATTGGTATTGATCGGACCTTGTCACCAGAAGGTGTTTTGTTTAATGCTAGTATAGAGATCTCTTGTAAGATTAGGAGGAACCTTTATCAAATACAAATTAATGCAGCAAAAAGGCTCATAGCCAGAGCCTGGAAGAAAATAAACGCACCTACACTTAGTGATTGGCGTGACTTGGTGAAGCACACCTTAATATTAGAAAGGTTACATTATCTTAAAATAGGAAATTTAACTTTGTATCATGATATGTTATTTCTATGGGAGCAGTATATGTATGGTTTAGAGGTGGCAGGCAATTGATATCTATTGAAAGCATGTAAGATAGTGCATAATATGTAATATGTATGTATTAGAAGATGTGTCGATAGTACCCAGAACAGTAATGTAAGGTGGCCCTCGCGGTGGAAAACTTGTTACGATCTGTAAATTCTTTAGCAGTTACGCAGTTTGTCTAGATTTTTTAAGGTTTAATGCAATAGAAACCTAAGTTCACTGAACCTGGACTGGATTAAAATCTCATGGACTTATACCCTACACCATTCTTAGGAGTGATACTATGTGCAACCCGATGGGGTATACAATGAAAAATGAATATAAAATTATGGTAGTAGACTGGCTATCACAGTTAGGGATTCAGGGAGACATCATTGGCTATATGTAAACTTACCTTTAATGCACTGATTTAAGTTGTAATTTAATAGACTGCGACAAGCTGTTCAAGTTGTTTTGTTTTGTACATTAACAATCCTTTGGTTGTAAGATCGCTTTTTATTTTTTGTATGTTTATTATACTTGAATAAAGCTCTTTTGAAAACAAAAAAAAACAAAAAAAAAAAACATACAATTGATATCACAGATGTCGAAACAAAAATATACAGCAGAATGAGATAAAAAAACGTACCAATCGCTTTGCCACGATATATAAACGTATCTGTTGCGTCACAGTCATGCATAATATACTAGAGATAAACCTCACATTTTCTATTTTTTTTTCTTTGAGTTTAGGAGCAGTAAAACATAATAGAAGGCATGTGAAATTGCTCCTGTTGCATAAAATATTAACATAAAGAATAACTCAATAAATGTAAAATACCTCAAGTCCGCTCGTAGGGACTATATGTACCAATAAATAGGTTGATAAGACATTAAGTTCTATTGTAGATACCTGTTAATTGGGAAATGAGAGGATCTATGTTTCAATAAATGTTGGCAAATACTGACTGGAATATATAAACTGCCTAACCTACCTATTTAAATATGCAAAAATACAAATTTTAAGCTCTTAAAAAACGCTTTAGTCACTAGTAGTGTGGTAGCTATCTTTTAACACCGTATTATATGGCATACGGTATATAATGAGTTAGAGATTTATAAAAAATAGGTCTCCAAATAACAGTTTCGTACTATATAACTGCATACAACAACATAAAATATTCCAATATTGATATAAGGGTGGCCAGCTCAGTGAACAAAAAAGTATCTTATTCAACATTATAGTATCTATATTTTCTAGAAACCAGCTAGGTAAAGTAGACAAGAAGAATGCTGTATGTCAGCTAACTGTTAATTACGATATTAAATGATCTACGTCTTAATACAGGTTGGTAAATGCAAACTTAATTGTATGACCTGCCAAACCTACATATAGAGCTATGTATATGTGTCTATAGCATAACAGTCTCAATAATAAAATAAAAAGATATAAAGCTTCTATAAATTCTCTAATGTAAATAGGAAATGTAAATAAATATTGAAATAGCGGTATTTTCAAGATAACCCGCTGAGTCTGCTTCAGGTCAAAATCAACTAATGCCAGAGTACAGTAGTGGGGGGACTAGAACCTGGGATCCATCCGGCTATGCAAGTCCTAACCACATTTTTATCAGAATAAAACAGGTTAAAGAACCATATATAAAGGTAGGAGTCAGCCACCGTCCTCCACCTATCATAACCCTCAAAACTTAATCAATGAAATCTTTTACTTTCAGGCAAATCTGCCTTCCTAGTTAAGAAAACATAAAAATAATAAAAATATTGAAAGTGTAGCTATACCAATAATTAAATAAGGCATTATAGTGAAATTAGGGAGTATGGATTATCCACCAATTTGTACATTTTTATACCCTGTCACCCAGACACGGGCCCTATGTCCAAGTGACGAGTAAGACAATTATATTTGTAGGTGTGTAATTCCTAATAGTTGTCTGCTTAACCTCACTGAGCTACTTGAGTAATAATGTTAGATGAGGGCTGAACTATTCAGCAAACTATGGGGATATATTTCCATCCACATTACCAAGCTTCTCTGATGGATCAGACTCTACAGTCATCATACAGGACTTGATTCCTGTGGAAAGAAAATAATTAAAGGAAACGGCAAGTAAGCATACCAATAGCCTGCATAAAAACAGACATCAGAACATGCACACACCAAACATGACATAAAATTTGTTAGTGTCTCTCAGTTTGTAGGCCATTATAAATGCTCGTCTGAACCAATGATGATGATAAACAAAGTTTGCATGTTAGCCTACACCAGCTCTCATAGAAGGAGTGTAAAATATTACTGTATGAGTGGGAAATCGCACATGGAGTTACTGAGAATAACACAGTTCTGTAGATTTTATATTCCAGTGACATTTTATCTGCTCCGCTTTACATAGTGCTAGCTCTCTCAATCTAGATACTGGAGTCGTGGACATATATCTTGGCTTCTTTAATGTCGGTCCACGTGCAGGTTCTATCTCATTAGAAGATATTGTATGGTGGATTAAAAACCCCAGCAGTGAGACAATTGAAGATATGTCTTTAGTCCATTTAGGTTGAAAAGTCTCAATTTCAGCAGGGTTTGTACCAGGAGTGAGCTGTATATTTATAATCAACTCCACAGTCGAGTCCGAGGAACAGCTCCTTGCTTGATCCCCTGTGTAGACAATCTGGATACTTAAATTCTCTGCAGCTCTATGCATGCCTGAATGGCCCACTCCGGCGTGGCCCTGCACAGGCATGGTCCTCATTACCTGCTCAGTTCCAGGAAACTCTCCCCCATCGAGCAAAGTCCGGATCGGCTCCCCTTGGAGAGCAAATAACAGAGTGTGTTCCATCCTGTTGCAGTACTCGTTAAAAAAGCGGAGAAATTCCGTTTCCAAAGTAGATGTCATCTTTACTACTGTGCTGTAGAAGGGGGAAAAAATGGTGCCTCGCCTCCTTCCCCACTGTTTATCTCACAAGTTACTGCTGAAAAGTACCGCACTGCTGGGAAATGGGGAAAATCCTCCAGCCAGTAGCTTGATAAGACTCCGGTTTTCACAATAGCACAGAATATTGGCATAAGTGGCAATAAAATGGGCTTAAATTACAACTAGTAGAATTGATTTAGCAGGAGCTAATGTTTTATGCGACCACTTTCAGGCCCGGCTGGCTCTGCCCCCCCAGTTATGAATACTTTACATTCCAATGTTTTTCACATAGAAGAATTTTTTTTATTATTTTAAAATATATATATTTCTATTTATATATATATATATATATATATATATATATATATATATATATATATATATATATATATATATATATATATATATATATATATATATATATATATATATATATTCAGAAGAAAACAGCACTCTCTGGACTTGACAAGAAAATATGTTCTTTATTCAAGTTACGTATGTATGTATATATGACTATATATGTGAATATGTGCATATTTATGCGTATATATGTATGTAAACATGTATGTATGTGTGCACATACATATGCACACATTTAAACACAAATATATACATATCACTGTATATAAACACACACACATTTATAGAATATATATATATACAGTATATATATATATATATATATATATATATATATATATATATACACACACACACATTATATATTTATATATATATATATATATATATATATATATATATATTATATATATATATATATATATATATATATATATATATATATACACATACATATACATACATACATACATACATACACACACACACACATCTACATACATACATACATACATACATACTGTACATAGTCATGGCCAAATATATTGGCACCCCTGCATTTCTGTCAGATAATGCACCATTTCACACAGAAAATTGTTACAATTACAAATGTTTAGGAATTATCATGTTTATTTATTTTGTTTGTATTGGTATGACACATAAAAGTGGGGAAAAAAAGCCAAATCTGTCACATTCCATGCAAAACTCAAAAAATGGACTGACACCTTCTCAAAATTGCATTCCAAGTTTGTGATGCTCCTGTAATTTGTAATTAAACTTACCTGATCAATTAACAGGTGCTGACAATATAGAATCACACTGGAAACCAGTTAAAATGGTGAAAAATGTACTCATCCTTTCTGTTGTGTGTCTCTGTGTGCCACACTGAGCATAGAGAAGAGAAAAAAACCGGAAAGAATTGTCTGAAGATTTAAGAACAAAAAATTGTGGAAAAGCATGGACAATCTCAAGGTTACAAGTCCATCTCCAGAGATCTCAATTTTCCTGTGTGCACTGTGCGCAACATTGTCAAGAAGTTTACTGCCCATGGCACTGTAGCTAATCTCCCTGGACATGGACGAACCTCAATCAACTTCCAAATTCAATCTGCTCTTCAGGCACAGGGTACAAATGTGTCAGCTCGCACTATATATCGCCATTGGAATGAAAAGGGACGCTACGGTAGGAGACCCAGGAGGAATCCACTGCTGACACAGAAATATAAAAAAGCCAGATTGGAGTTTGCCAAAACTTACCTGAGGAAGCCAAAATCCTTTTGGGAGAATGTGCTGTGGACAGATGAAACAAAATTACAGCTTTTTGGTAAAGCCCATCATTCTACTGTTTTCAGAAAAAGAAATGAGGCTTTTAAAGAAAATAATACATTCCCTACAGTCAAACAGGGTTGAGGTTTACTGATGTTTTGGGGTTGCTTTGCTGCTTCATGTACTGGATGTCTTGACTGTGTGCATGGCATTATGAAATCTGAAGACTACCAAAGAATTTTATTGTGCAATGTAGGGCCCAGTGTCAGAAAGTTGGGTCTCTGTCAGAGGTCATGGGTCTTACAGCAGGACAATGACCCAAAGCACAAGTAAAAAAGCACCCAGAAATGGTTTAAGACAAAGTGCTGGAGAGTACTGAACTGGCAAGAGTCCACATCTCATCGCCAACCTTGCGGACCTCAGGGACCACTAAACTCACAATTTTGAATCCCGTGGACCACTAACAATAATTTTTTTAAAAAAAGGTACAAACCTCTATAATGTCAACAGTGTATATGGAGTGTTACTGGGTAAAGGTGAGGTTACTTGCCGAGATGTGCTAATTTCCTATGCAACAATTTATATTGATTTACTTTTGAGACATGGAGGAGTTTAATCTCAGACTTTTATCTCCACCATAATTTTAATGAATATACAGGGAGTGCAGAATTATTAGGCAAATGAGTATTTTGACCACATCATCCTCTTTATGCATGTTGTCTTACTCCAAGCTGTATAGGCTCGAAAGCCTACTACCAATTAAGCATATTAGGTGATGTGCATCTCTGTAATGAGAAGGGGTGTGGTCTAATGACATCAACACCCTATATCAGGTGTGCATAATTATTAGGCAACTTCCTTTCCTTTGGCAAAATGGGTCAAAAGAAGGACTTGAAAGGCTCAGAAAAGTCAAAAATAGTGAGATATCTTGCAGAGGGATGCAGCACTCTTAAAATTGCAAAGCTTCTGAAGCGTGATCATCGAACAATCAATAGTTTCATTCAAAATAGTCAACAGGGTTGCAAGAAGCGTGTGGAAAAACCAAGGCGCAAAATAACTGCCCATGAACTGAGAAAAGTCAAGCGTGCAGCTGCCAAGATGCCACTTGCCACCAGTTTGGCCATATTTCAGAGCTGCAACATCACTGGAGTGCCCAAAAGCACAAGGTGTGCAATACTCAGAGACATGGCCAAGGTAAGAAAGGCTGAAAGACGACCACCACTGAACAAGACACACAAGCTGAAACGTCAAGACTGGGCCAAGAAATATCTCAAGACTGATTTTTCTAAGGTTTTATGGACTGATGAAATGAGAGTGAGTCTTGATCGGCCAGATGGATGGGCCCGTGGCTGGATTGGTAAAGGGCAGAGAGCTCCAGTCCGACTCAGACGCCAGAAAGGTGGAGGTGGAGTACTGGTTTGGGCTGGTATCATCAAAGATGAGCTTGTGGGGCCTTTTCGGGTTGAGGATGGAGTCAAGCTCAACTCCCAGTCCTACTGCCAGTTTCTGGAAGACACCTTCTTCAAGCAGTGTTACAGGAAGAAGTCTGCATCCTTCAAGAAAAACATGATTTTCATGCAGGACAATGCTCCATCACACGCGTCCAAGTACTCCACAGCGTGGCTGGCAAGAAAGGGTATAAAAGAAGAAAATCTAATGACATGGCCTCCTTGTTCACCTGATCTGAACCCCATTGAGAACCTGTGGTCCATCATCAAATGTGAGATTTACAAGGAGGGAAAACAGTACACCTCTCTGAACAGTGTCTGGGAGGCTGTGGTTGCTGCTGCACGCAATGTTGATGGTAAACAGATCAAAACACTGACAGAATCCATGGATGGCAGGCTTTTGAGTGTCCTTGCAAAGAAAGGTGGCTATATTGGTCACTGATTTGTTTTTGTTTTGTTTTTGAATGTCAGAAATGTATATTTGTGAATGTTGAGATGTTATATTGGTTTCACTGGTAAAAATAGAAAGAGGGCGCCACAATAGCGTGATATCGTCTGGAATGCAGGTACAGATAAAAGTAGGTACCTGCATTCCAGACGATATCACGCTATTGTGGCGCCCTCTTTCTATTCTTCTTCAACAGTTGTTCCACACTCTCTGGGATCAAGAGGAGCAGCCTGATTCATCATCTTTTTCAAGAGGACACCTCTATTCCCTATTTACCACCAGTATATGGACAGTAAACAGGACTAATACGGTAGACCTGATCTACTATATCAAAAGTATAATATTTGGTTTTAAATTGTATATTATTTTTCTTTTCAAACACCAGCGCTCTTTTATATCCCTTTATTGGGATATTTTCACTGGTAAAAATAAATAATTGAAATGGGTATATATTTGTTTTTTGTTAAGTTGCCTAATAATTATACACAGTAATAGTCACCTGCACACACAGATATCCCCCTAAAATAGCTATAACTAAAAACAAACTAAAAACTACTTCCAAAACTATTCAGCTTTGATATTAATGAGTTTTTTGGGTTCATTGAGAACATGGTTGTTGTTCAATAATAAAATTAATCCTCAAAAATACAACTTGCCTAATAATTCTGCACTCCCTGTATATATACACACACACACATACACACATACATATAAGCATCTATATAGCTATATATATATATATATATAATATATATATATATATATATATATATATATATATATATATATATATATATATAAATATATATATATATATACACACACATATAGATATATACAGATAAATATATAGATATATATTTAAAATAAAAATAACATTTCCTATAGTATATATATATATATATATATATATATATATATATATATATATATGTATATGTATGTACACACACACATGCTGTACATAACTAGTATAACCGTAGCTAAGTTTACATTATGCATATATTTACACATTTTTAATAAATAATTTTTTGGAATTATTTAACTGAATGACAGAACTGAGAAAATACTTCCAAATGACAGATGAAGGGTGAGTGACAACTTTCGAGCTGGAAACAGAGAGGCAGAAAGTGGGGAAATAAAGAATTATGTTTAAAAGGACCACACAACTTCCAAGTTACCTCCCCAGTTAGGAATTATTCAAAACTACTTAAGATCATGGACAGACATTGGAGTCATGAATAAGTTTATATCAAAAAGCTCTCAATATGGATGTGATCTAGCCCCGACTGATGTTACTGGCAATTACTATAATACTGGTGAGATATGGATGATCTGCTCGACGGCAATTTCTGGAATTCTGGTGGAATGGCTTTGTGCGTGGGAAAATTATTAGAATGAAAAATAATTGAAATATAATTAAGAAAAAAAGAAGATGGAGGGGAGGAAAACAAACAGTGATGTAAGTCCATCTGAAGGAATTAGGAAAACTTCTACAAAGAGACAGGTAAAGGGAAGAAAATAAATGAAATATAAGAAATATTTTTTTTTTTTAAGATTTTCTTTTTTTATATACTTTAATTCAACTATTTCAAGCCAAGACTATACCAACCTCTGCTGGCTTTAGAATTGAAGCATTTTCCTCTGAGCAGCGCGCCGGGCAGAAGGAGTAAAAAATACAATCTAGCTACGCAAGTTGCGCAGTACTAAGCAACGTGCGTAGGCAGATTGTAATTTAACTCCTCCGTCAGTTTTCACTGATGTCCAGCCAGGCACTGTAGGCAGTTGCGTTGCGACGGGGTTGACACCATCAGAGGAGATTAATTCCTGCTTGATAGCGTCACAGACCACCAACATGTTCTCGCAGACCACCAGTAGTCCGCGGACCATCGGTTGGCAACCACTGCCATAGAGTACCTGTGGAGAAATCTCAAAACAGCAGTTGGGAAAAGGATCCCTTCTAATCTGAATGACCTGAAGCAGTTGGCGAAAGAAGAGTGGTCCAAAATTTCAGTAGAGAGGTGTAAGAAACTCATTGATGGTTACAGGAAGTGAATAATTTCAGTTATTTTTTTCCAAGGGGTGTGCTACCAAATATTAAATTGAGGGTGCCAATTATTTTGTCTAGTCCATTTTTGGAGTTTTGTGTGGAATGTGCCAGATTTGGATTTTTCCCCCCACTTTTTTGTGTCATACCAATACAAGCAAAATAAATAAACATGAGAATGCCTAAACATTTGTAATTGCAACAATTTCCTAGGTGAAGTGGTGCATAATCTGAGAGAAATGCAGGGGGTGCCAATATTTTTGGCCATGATTGTATATATATATATATATATATATATATATATATATATATATATATATATATATATATATATATATAAAACTATATACAGGTAGCCCTCAGTTTACGCCGGGGTTAGGTTCCAGAAGGAATGGTTGTAAATCGAAACCGTTGTAAATTGAAACCCAGTTTATAATGTAAGTCAATGGGAAGTGAGGGAGATAAGTTCCAGGCCCCTCTCAAAATTGTCATAAGTAACACCTAATACATTATTTTTAAAGCTTTGAAATGAAGTCTTTAAATGCTAAACAGCATTATAAACCTAATAAAATAATCACACAACACAGAATATATAATTAAACTAAATTAAATGAACAAAAACATTTGCTAAACAGCATTAAAAAACCTAATAAAATAATCACACAACACAGACTTCACTTGTGTTTTTCTGCAAACAGTTCTTTCTCTGCATTCCAATCTGGACTGATTTATAGACCGGAAGATATTGTTCCTTTGAAATCTGCTTGATAGCTCAGGTCTGGTTAAACTGATTAATTTCAGCTTAATTGGCTTTGCTGCAACACAAGCAGACAGCTCCACCTACTGGCTATTTTAATAAATGTACTGCTTCTCAATGCTTTTCAATAGCAATCACATGACTGGAAAAAATGGTTGTTATTCTGAAACGTAAATTGGACAGTTGTAAAACGAGGGCCACCTGTATATATGTGGCAAAAACTTGCACTCACTGGACTTTTTTAACACCAAACATTTAATGTGACGTTTCGGAGATAGAGTATCCCCTTCCTCAGACAAAAGTGAAATGGCAATACAAGCAGTTTAAAAAGGCAAACAAAGTGATAACCCCTCCCCCCAATTAAGACAAAAAAAACACGGTGTGGTGAAGACAAGGTAGGAAGATCTTCAGGGGCTTAGTGTTAGGTTTATTTAAGGGGGGTTTAGGTTAGATTATGGGTATGTGGGTGGTGGGTTGTAATGTTGGGGGGTATTGAATGTTTTTTTTACAGGCAAAAGAGCAGAATTCTTTGGGGCATGCCCCGCAAAAGGCCCTTTTAAGGGCTGGTAAGGTAAAAGAGCTTTTCAATTTTTAGAATAGGGTAGGGCATTTTTTTTATTTTGGGGGGCTTTGTTATTTTATTAGGGGGCTTAGAGTAGGTGTAATTAGCTTAAAATTGTTGTAATATTTTTATAATGTATGTAAATTATTTTTTTATTTTTTGTAACTTAGTTCTTTTTTTATTTTTTGTAACTTAGTTCTTTTTTATTTTTTTGTACTTTAGTTAGTGTATTTATTTGTATTTATTTGTAGGTATTTGTATTTAATTTATTTATTGATAGTGTAGTGTTAGGTTTAATTGTAGATAATTGTAGGTAGTTTATTTAATTAATTTATTGATAGTGTAGTGTTAGGTTTAATTGTAACTTAGGTTAGGATTTATTTTACATTTACTTTTGTAATTATTTTAACTAGGTAGCTATTAAATAGTTATTAACTATTTAATAGCTATTGTACCTGGTTAAAATAAATACAAAGTTGCCTGTAAAATAAATATTAATCCTAAAATAGCTACAATATAATTGTTATTTATATTGTAGCTATATTAGGGTTTATTTTACAGGTAAGTATTTAGCTTTAAATAGGATTAATGTATTTAATAAGATTTATTTTATTTCGTTAGATAAAAATTATATTTAACTTAGGGGGGTGTTAGGGTTAGGGTTAGACTTAGTTTTAGGGGTCAATACATTTATTAGAGTAGCGGTGAGGTCCGGTCGGCAGATTAGGGGTTAATAATTGTAGGTAAGGTAGCGGCGACGTTGGGGGGGGGCAGATTAGGGGTTAATAAATATTATGTAGGGGTCGGCGGTGTTAGGGGCAGCAGATTAGGGGTACATAGGGATAATGTAGGTTGCGGCAGTGTGCGGTCGGCAGATTAGGGGTTAAAAAATTTTATTAGAGTGGCGGCGATGTGGGGGGGGCCTCGGTTTAGGGGTACATAGGTAGTTTATGGGTGTTAGTGTACTTTAGAGCACAGTAGTTAAGAGCTTTATGAACCGGCATTAGCCCAGAAAGCTCTTAACTCCTGGCTTTTCTCTGCGGCTAGAGTTTTGTCGTTAGATTTCTAACGCTCACTTCAGCCAAGACTCTAAATACCGGCGTTAGAAAGATCCCATTGAAAAGATAGGCTACGCAATTGGCGTAGGGGGATCTGCGGTATGGAAAAGTTGCGGCTGGAAAGTGAGCGTTAGACCCTTTCCTGACTGACTCTAAATACCAGCGGGCGGCCAAAACCAGCGTTAGGACCCCCTAACGCTGGTTTTGACGGCTAACACAGAACTCTAAATCTAGGCGATTGTCTTTATTTCAATAAAGACTTTGTTCTTCACTACAAGACCCTGTCAGTGACTCCCTTACTTTGCTGATTTGTATTTCACTTGGAGTGCACCCGGGGCACCACGGGCCGGTTTTGGGCCTTTACAATTTACCAGGAGTGCTTCTACCATCCTCCTTTGCTATATATATATATATATATATATATATATATATATATATATATATATATATATATATATACAGGGAGTGCAGAATTATTAGGCAAATGAGTATTTTGACCACATCATCCTCTTTATGCATGTTGTCTTACTCCAAGCTGTATAGGCTCGAAAGCCTACTACCAATTAAGCATATTAGGTGATGTGCATCTCTGTAATGAGAAGGGGTGTGGTCTAATGACATCAACACCCTATATCAGGTGTGCATAATTATTATGCAACTTCCTTTCCTTTGGCAAAACGGGTCAAAAGAAGGACTTGACAGGCTCAGAAAAGTAAAAAATAGTGAGATATCTTGCAGAGGGATGCAGCACTCTTAAAATTGCAAAGCTTCTGAAGCGTGATCATCGAACAATCAATCGTTTCATTCAAAATAGTCAACAGGGTCGCAAGAAGCGTGTGGAAAAACCAAGGCGCAAAATAACTGCCCATGAACTGAGAAAAGTCAAGCGTGCAGCTGCCAAGATGCCACTTGCCACCAGTTTGGCCATATTTCAGAGCTGCAACATCACTGGAGTGCCCAAAAGCACAAGGTGTGCAATACTCAGAGACATAGCCAAGGTAAGAAAGGCTGAAAGACGACCACCACTGAACAAGACACACAAGCTGAAACGTCAAGACTGGGCCAAGAAATATCTCAAGACTGATTTTTCTAAGGTTTTATGGACTGATGAAATGAGAGTGAGTCTTGATGGGCCAGATGGATGGGCCCGTGGCTGGATTGGTAAAGGGCAGAGAGCTCTAGTCCGACTCAGAAGCCAGCAAGGTGGAGGTGGAGTACTGGTTTGGGCTGGTATCATCAAAGATGAGCTTGTGGGGCCTTTTCGGGTTGAGGATGGAGTCAAGCTCAACTCCCAGTCCTACTGCCAGTTTCTGGAAGACACCTTCTTCAAGCAGTGGTACAGGAAGAAGTCTGCATTCTTCAAGAAAAACATGATTTTCATGCAGGACAATGCTCCATCACACGCGTCCAAGTACTCCACAGCGTGGCTGGCAAGAAAGGGTATAAAAGAAGAAAATCTAATGACATGGCCTCCTTGTTCACCTGATCTGAACCCCATTGAGAACCTGTGGTCCATCATCAAATGTGAGATTTACAAGGAGGGAAAACAGTACACCTCTCTGAACAGTGTCTGGGAGGCTGTGGTTGCTGCTGCACACAATGTTGATGGTGAACAGATCAAAACACTGACAGAATCCATGGATGGCAGGCTTTTGAGTGTCCTTGCAAAGAAAGGTGGCTATATTGGTCACTGATTTGTTTTTGTTTTGTTTTTTGAATGTCAGAAATGTATATTTGTGAATGTTGAGATGTTATATTGGTTTCACTGGTAAAAATAAATAATTGAAATGGGTATATATTTGTTTTTTGTTAAGTTGCCTAATAATTATGCACAGTAATAGTCACCTGCACACACAGATATCCCCCTAAAATAGCTATAACTAAAAACAAACTAAAAACTACTTCCAAAACTATTCAGCTTTGATATTAATGAGTTTTTTGGGTTCATTGAGAACATGGTTGTTGTTCAATAATAAAATTAATCCTCAAAAATACAACTTGCCTAATAATTCTGCACTCCCTGTATATATACACACACACACATACACACATACATATAAGCATCTATATAGCTATATATATATATATAAATATATATATATATATATATATATATATATATATATATATATATATATATATATATATATATATATATATATATATATATATACACACACATATAGATATATACAGATAAATATATAGATATATATTTAAAATAAAAATAACATTTTCCTCTAAGTGAAGAGCAAAGGTATTTGAAAGATTTCCTAATGCACCTTTGGCTTTAGAACAGTGGTCAGCGGACCTTTGGGTTAGCATGCAAAGGAAACCAGAACAGACTTTGTAGTCCTTCCCATTGAAGTCTATCCCACCTCCAGATGTTAACCTGTAACATAAATGCAAGAATATGAGTGTTATTAATTTAACTTGAGAAGTCTATTATGTGAGGCATTTAAGATACCCATGGTATATGACATGCAGATGTTAGCACGCACTAGACTTTTGCTGGAGCACTAATTAATAGAGAGCATGAGGGATGTTAATGAGAAATAGCACTGATATTTTTGTGCTCCACTTGTAATTTAGCTTATATAGGATAAAGAAAAATAGGATAAATAAATTAACTTTAGTAGAATTAACATAAGGAGGTAGTTTCCACTTATTTTTTTCATAATAAAAGCATGTAAAGTCTTGCCGATAGTGTGGAGAAGTTACTTTTTGCAGCTAGGGGGTAGAATGAAAGTAGACACTGCGTGGGATTGTGTGGCATGTTCTGTTGCAGCATTTTAATGGAAAACACAATCACTCCATTCCATAAATGAGTGAAATACTTTTGATAACAGAGGGTGTGATTTTGTGAATATTTTTTTTTTAAATAAAGGGACACAGCATTGCTTTATACCCTAAGAAAAATGTACCAAACAGGAGCATGCAATGATAATATACACTAAGGGCTAGATTACAGTTGGAGTGCAACGCTCCATGAGCTCTCGTTGGGGCAAAAATGTGCCCTTATAGGCCTCTTCGTAATTGAAGTCAGAAGTAAATACGTTCATGCCGTCGCAATCATGATTTGCGCTTTGGTTAACACCGCTTCTGAAAAGCAGGTGTTAACCATAGCGCAAACCTAAAAACTGTCATAAAAAATAATAATTAAATATACAATGTACACTACAGTAACACTCATATTAACACTGTTTAATAAAAAAAAAAATAATAATAATAATATTGCATGGAGAAGTTATAAGGGGTTACAATTAGGAGAACAAACAAGCTGAAAGTAATTTTATATAGGGATCCACTGGAACAACTTTATAGCTCTTAAAATATATATGCATACAAATGTATACTTATATAGATTTATGTTTTTATATTCATATATACAGTGAGGCAAAAAAGTATTTAGTCAGCCACCAATTGTGCAAGTTCTCCCACTTAAGAAGATGAGAGAGGCCTGTAATTTTCATCATAGGTATACCTCAACTATGAGAGACAAAATGTGGAAACAAATCCAGACAATCACATTGTCTGATTTGGAAAGAATTTATTTGCAAATTATGGTGGAAAATAAGTATTTGGTCAATATCAAAAGTTCATCTCAATACTTTGTTATATATCCTTTGTTGGCAATGATAGAGGTCAAACGTTTTCTGTAAGTCTTCACAAGGTTGTCACAAACTGTTGCTGGTATGTTGGCCCATTCCTGCATGCAGATCTCCTCTAGAGCAGTGATGTTTTGGGGCTGTTGCTGGGCAACATGGAATTTCAACTCCCTCCAAAGGTTTTCTATGGGGTTGAGATCTGGAGACTGGCTAGGCCACTCCAGGACCTTGAAATGCTTATTACGAAGCCACTCCTTCATTGCCCGGGCATTGTGTTTGGGATCATTGTCATGCTGAAAGAGCCAGCCACATTTCATCTTCAATGCCCTTGCTGATGGAAGGAGTTTTGCACTCAAAGGCCTCTAGTTATCAACGTGTCTACTTACCTGCCATCGCTGGCCCCAATACGCCCGCCTAAGCTCGCCTACCATCGCCGCCGCAGACCTGAATATGCTCACCAAAGTTATCAATAAAGCTGTCAAAAAGCCGCGCACCAAGTACGAGGCGATGATCAGCGGACTGTGATAGTTATCACTCATCCGATCTCGCTGCTCTTCGGCTTTTTCCCAGCTTTATTGCTAGCCTGTCACTAAGCATCCACACTAAACTACACTGTTCTACCCCCTATACCAGCGCCCCCGGAGCTCCCCTAAACTAAATAAAGTTATTAACCCCTAAACCGCCGCTCCTAGACCCCGCCGCAACTATAATAAATGTATTAACCCCTAAACCGCCACTCCTAGACCCCGCCGCAACTATAATAAATGTATTAACCCCTAAACCGCCGCTCCCGGAGCCCACCACCACCTACATTATACCTAGTAACCCCTATCCTGCCCCCCTATATCGCCGCCACCTATAATAAATTTATTAACCCCTATCCTGCCGATCCCGGACCCCGCCGCAACTAAATAAATTGTTTAACCCCTATTCTGCCGCTCCCGGACCCCGCCACAACCTATATTAAACTTATTAACCCCTAATCTGCCCCCCCTACACCGTCGCCACCTATAATAAATTTATTAAACCCTATCCTGCCCCCCTACACCGCCGCCACTATAATAAAATTATTAACCCCTAAAACCTAAGTCTAACTCTAACACCCCCCTAACTTAAATATTAATTAAATACATCTAAATATTATAACTCTTATTAACTAAATTAATCATATTTATAACTAAATACCTTTAAAATAAACCCTAATATAGCTACAATATAAATAATAATTAAATTGTAGCTATCTTAGGATTTATTTGTATTTTAAAGGCAAATTTCAATTTATTTTAACTAGGTACAATAGCTATAAAATAGTTATTAACTATTTAATAGCTACCTAGTTAAAATAAAGAGAAATTTACCTGTAAAATAAAAACTAACCTAAGTTACAATTACACCTATCACTACACTATCATTAAATAAATTATTCCTATTTAAAACTAAATACTTACCTGTAAAATAAACCCTAAGATAGCTACAATGTAATTAATAATTACATTGTAGCTATTTTAGGATTTATATTTATTTTACATGTAACTTTGTATTTATTTTAGCTAGTTAGAATAGTTATTAAATAGTTATTAACTATTTAATAACTACCTAGCTAAAAGAAATACAAAATTACCTGTAAAATAAATCCTAACCTAAGTTACAATTAAATTAAATCATTAAATTAATTAAATAAATTAGCTACAAATAACTACAATTAAATACAATTAAATAAACTAACTGAAGTACAAAAAATAAAAAAAACTAAGTTACAAAAAATAAAAAAAATAAGTTACAAACATTTCAAAAATATTACAACAATTTTAAGCTACTTACACCTAATCTAAGCCCCTAATAAAATAACAAAGCCCCCCAAAATAAAAAAATGCCCTACCCTATTCAACATTAAAAAGTTAACAGCTCTATTACCTTACCAGCCCTTAAAAGGGCCTTTTGCGGGGCATGCCCCAAAGAAATCAGCTCTTTTGCCTGTAAAATAAAAATACAACCCCCCAACATTAAAACCCACCACCCACATACCCCTACTCTAACCCAAACCCCCTTAAATAAACCTAACACTACCCCCCTGAAGATCATCCTACCTTTAGCAGTCTTCAGCCAGCCAACCACCGATGGAACAGAAGAGGACATCTGCAGCGGCCGAAGTCATCATCTAAGGGGCGCTGAAGAAGTCTTCCATCCAATTGAAGTCATCATCCAAGGGGCGCTGAAGAAGTCTTTCATCCGATTGAAGTCATCATCCAGGTGGCGTCTTCAATCTTCATCCATCCGGAGCAGAGCCATCTTCAGACGAGCTGACGCGGAGCCATCTTCTTCCACCGACGACTTCCCGACGAATGACGGTTCCTTTAAGTGACGCCATCCAAGATGGCATCCCTCGAATTCCGATTCGCTGACAGGATTCTATCTGCCAATCTGAATTAAGGTAGGAAAAATCTGATTGGCTGATTTAATCAGCCAATCAGATTGAAGTTCAATCCGATTGGCTGATCCAATCAGCCAATCAGATTGAGCTCGCATTCTATTGGCTGATCGGAACAGCCAATAGAATGTGAGCTCAGTCTGATTGGCTGATTAAATCAGCCAATCAGATTGAACTTCAATCTGATTGGCTGATTAAATCAGCCAATCAGATTTTTCCTACCTTAATTCCTATTCGCTGATAGAATCCTATCAGCCAATCGGAATGGCGTCACTTAAAGGAACCGTCATTCGTCGGGAAGTCGTCGGTAGAAGAAGGCCAAAATCTCACGATACATGGCCCCATTCATTCTTTCATGTACACGGATCAGTTGTCCTGTTCCCTTTGCAGAGAAACAGCCCCAAAGCATGATGTTGCCACCCCCATGCTTCACAGTAGGTATGGTGTTCTTTGGTTGCAACTCAGCATTCTCTCTCCTCCAAACACGACGAGTTGTGTTTCTACCAAACAGTTCTACTTTGGTTTCATCTGACCATATGACATTCTCCCAATCCGCTTCTGGATCATCCAAATGCTGTCTAGCATACTTCAGATGGGCTCGGACATGTTCTGGCTTAAGCAGGGGGACACGTCTGGCTTTGCAGGATCTGAGTCCCTGGAGGCATAGTGTGTTGCTGATGGTAGCCTTTGTTACGTTGGTCCCAGCTCTCTGCAGGTCATTCACTAGGTCCCCCCATGTGGTTCTGGGATGTTTGCTCACTGTTCTTGTGATAATTTTGACCCCATGGGGTGAGATCTTGTGTGGAGCCCCAGATCCAGGGAGATTATCAGTGGTCTTGTATGTCTTCCATTTTCTAATTATTACTCCCACAGTTGATTTCTTCACACCAAGCTGCTTGCCTATTGCAGATTCAGTCTTCCCAGCCTGGTGCAGGTCTACAATTTTGTTTCTGATGTCCTTCAACAGCTCTTTGGTCTTCACCATAGTGGAGTTTGGAGCGTGACTGTTTGAGGTTGTGGACAGGTGTCTTTTATACTGATAACAAGTTCAAACAGGTGCCATTAATACAGTTAATGAGTGGAGGACAGAGGAGCCTCTTAAAGAAGAAGATACAGGTCTGTGAGAGCCAGAAATCTTGCTTGTTTGTAGGTGACCAAATACTTATTTTCCACCATAATATGCAAATAAATTATTTCCAAATCAGACAATGTGATTTTTCTGGATTTGTTTCCACATTTTGTCTCTCATAGTTGAGGTATACCTATGATGAAAATTACAGGCCTCTCTCATCTTCTTAATTGGGAGAACTTGCACAATTGGTGGCTGACTAAATACTTTTTTGCCCCACTGTACAGTATTAATTTGTATACATATATTTTGCTGTGTCATTGCGATCAGGATTACGCAATGACTGTGAGGCTGTTGACATGAAAACCAGGCTCCATTCAAGTCTATGGGTGAGAAAATTATCTGTGATCGAGCTCATTGTTGAGTGCGAGAATGTGATTGGGAGGGAGCAATATTTGTGCTCCTAACCTATAATCTCATGCTCAGTAGCGTGCATGGTTTGCGGAAGATCATATATGCACTCAACTCATTAGCTAGCCCTAAATGGTAGTTTGCAGCATAATGAGAAACTGTCACAGAAGTTTAATGTCCTGTAACATGATACCGAAATCAGGTCCTCTTTAGGAGACCATAGATTAGTGAGATGATTTTGGTGCCTTTCCCATGGACACAACTTTGTAGTATTACCTAAGGAAAATGTATTCCAGTAGTAGCATTATTTGAAGCAAGACCTGTTTAGGAAATAATATGACAACAATTACCCACCTATAATGAACTAGGCCATGTAGCAAGCTACCATTAGAGGAAACAAAATCAAATTATGAAACAAGCAATCCTTAGGCTTTTGCAGATAGTAGAAGAGACGGTGTGGTGCTTTCTTCCCTGGCAGTAATCAAGATAAATTATTAGGTGGGAAAAATTCTGTATTATAATATGTATAATTTGTCTTGAAATACTGCTCAAGATGAAAACTTAAATTAGTGTTTATGAGACAGAGAAAGGTTATCTTTGGTTTGAGGATTTCATCAGTGACAGAAAAGTATTTTCAGTTCGGACAATGGTGGACATGGAAGACAGAAATATTCTCCTTAGCAACCCAGGAGAACACAATCAAGACATAAATGTTTTGATCCCAATGAATTAAAGGGCCATCAGTAGGTGGCATGGGAGGTTTTTTGAAATTCACTTGTATCATTTCTAAGGCACTACATCTCTTTTTGCTGGGTACACCAGCAAACTTGCCCAAAGAATTAAGGGCATCGACCCAAAAAGCAATTGTTCCCCTCTATCATGTTGCACCACATCCATGGACATGTGCTGTGAATAAGAAGGAAGCATAAAAAAAAAAAGAGTCCAATTGAACCTCCGAAGGTGTGAAAAAAAATTAACGCTTTATTGAAGAAATTTAAAAATACAGCAGGAAACGGATAAAAATCCTAGATCCAGTCTTGATAAAGGCGCATCTATAGCGCTGAAACGCGTAGATTTGATTATCCAGTGTGACCAGGCTCTAGTGAGAGAACGAGAGATCCGTCCAGGAACCACTCCCCCCACGACCCGACTACCTGATTGGACCTCCGAGGACCATACGTAAATCTCATACATGCCAGGGAAAGAAGGGATTGCCGGGAAGCCTTAATGGCGAGACGCCGAAAAAATAAGTGACTCGCAACCCGTTGCAGAAACCTTTGAGGTAACCTTCCTAAAACCCGTGTAATTGGAGAGGAGGTAAGGGATATCAGTAGTACGGCAAGAGGGAGCACCGCTTCACTCCGTTTGATCTACCGCTCAGTTATTGATCCCTTTCTAACAGCTACTTCACATAATTTTAAACTGCTCAGCTGAATTAAGCACTTTTAACAGGGACAAATCACCCTTGGATATAATACAAATAGTTGTGACCACAACTCATATTTTAAACCTTACTTACAGAATCGTCACTAGACGACCAACATGTATACACAACCCATTCAAAGTTTTGACCGGGAACACTAACATATTATACAAGTAACCAATTGCTACTTTTTGATACAACCAGTAACTAGCAATTGCCTATGTATATACAGGCAGTCCTTCTTTATGTGATATTCATCTGCTGATATTTTTTTATTTTACGTCTCTGTATTGATATACTGTTTTATACTAACCCCAGAGATTCTCATATAACACGCTTCACCTTTTGTAACAGTACACATAATATTTAAACTGCTATATGTGTTGCCTTTTCTGGGAAGATGTACTAAATGTTGCCATTTGGAGTTTATGATAGATTTGGCGATCACATATGAATACTGCCATTTGGAGTTTATGAATGAATTATTTAGATCTACATAAAATCTGATTGCAAGTGTATTTTGGAGAATTTTAATGTGTTTTTACTATATGTTTGTGTAATAATTCATCAATTTTTTTACTAAAAATTATTCTATAGTAACATCATAGTACATTGTATTTTGTTTCTTCTTTTTGGTATTTATTCTATAACAATCTATAATCGACACCCACGCATTCCTAGATTCATTTATACATTTTTTGTATATTTTTTTGTACAGTATACTTTTTCACAAATTTTTTTTTTGAATATTAACAAATTGCATACACATATATAAGGATAATCACTAAATTACTATCAATAGATTTAGCCACAGGAATAACTAACTATTACACTCACATAATTGAGAGAACTAACTTATAAACATACCAATCAAAGATTGGCTTTAATTTAATTTATATTTATATTTATATTTATTCACTATAGATAGTTCTATTCACAACTCATACCAATCAAAGATTGGCTCACACTATCACCTTTCAAAAGTCCTACTCACAGCTCATTCCTGAGTGCTCCCCTCCCCCCACTTGGATAAAAATCCTAGGCCATCCAAAACATCTGACCGGTTTCGGTCACAAGGACTGTAATCATAGACATAACACAATACATCTGTTGGTAGGATAAGGCAAAAAACTGCCTGATAGGCTAAAACCAAAGTGGCCCAAGAATTTAACCCTCTGTATACACACATCGAACAAGAGAGTGAGAAACAACATTAAGCGTATACTCTTATGGATATTGTTACCTATATACAAGGAGAATGCTTCAAATTTTAATACGGAAAAAGGGATAAAAAAAAAGGATATCTTAAAGCGGATGTAATTACATACAGTATATAGGATGACCAAAAAGAGTTGTAATAACTATAAACAAATATTGAGCAGCTGATGGAGGTATAAGGGCATTTGACCTATAACTGCCTATGAGACACAAAGGGATCCACTCCACATTTTTGAGCCCCTGTTTGCCTGCCTATCAGCATGCACAATCTGTTCCAGCTGTCCTTACCCTCTACCCGGTGACATCAGGACCTTGTAAATATCATATCTGCATTGGTCCTTGGATGGTCACATGGTGCGGATGTGTAGTCAAGAATAGAGATGAGCTGATGTCTGAGCTGAGAGTTTCCAAGCCGCTCTACAGAAATAATACTTTTTCCTTTATCCCACAGAGTACTGCTTGCTGAGAGCAGTAGAGGTTAATTTCTCAGTGTGGGTGAGTGAAGCTACCTGTTGGATGCTACCGTTTGTTGCATTTATGCCTGTTTTTGCGAGATATCGTGCTGACACCACTTAAGCTAGCAGATAATACTCACCACGGCATCACAAGAAGATACACATTGTTTAATAAGTCTCACCTGCAGTTCTGGGGCTATAAATGCCTCTGTCTTATCTGTATAAGGACTGAGGTTTTATACATTTGGCTCCTTACTCTCCCCAATACTTTTGTTCATCTGTCTTTCTTACGAAGAAGGAAGCAGTCTTGTTTATCAGCATGTCCTTTAAACCTTGATCCCATAAGTTATCCATGATTTACTGTGTGGCTAAATAAGCAAATAAGTAAATAAGTTACATCTCTCAATGGCTAGTGCGCTGTCACAAACCTACTCTATTGCATGTTCCTGTTTCCCCAGTTGACATGCCAATCAAATGTTCTGAAGAATCTTCAGAATCTGTTCAGCCATTGGATAGATTTTCGCATTTTTACTTGGAGGTTGAGGTAACACTCACTTCCAGTGCCGTTTTTTACTGTGGTGACAGCATGCTTGTCTCCTGTTCATTAGTTTCTACTCAAACTACTGTTCTACTTTTTTTTTTTAATTTTAAAGTTGAAAAAAAATTTTTTGAAATTTTATTAGTTTGTTAATTGATCCATTCATTATATTATTTATTTGTCCATTGCCTGTTATTATTAGTAGTCATGCAAATATACCATGTGTCATGTTTCCGATCATTGCCATGTCACTGTGGCTCCTGGATCTGTCTGTTCACCTCTGTAGCATCACATTGCCTAGTAATGTGATGCGGTCTCTCTCTCGACCCGCTCCGATGACATCAGTTGGGTCTTTAAATCGCTGGCGGGACTGTGCCTCTGCGCCCGTTTGTTGGATTGTCTTCCTGCTTCCTGGCTCTTTGCTGTACCTGTGAGTTTACTCTCAACCTGCCTAAAGCTATCCTGACCTTTACCTTGCCTGACCACTCTAACCGATTATCCTCTGCCTGCTTTAAAGTGATACTGACCTCTGCTTTGCCTGACCACTCTAACGGATTATCCTCAAACCTTCCTAAAATGACTTTAACCTCTGCTTTGCTTTTGCTTTGGACTCTCTGAAGGATGAACTTTTGGGATCTCCCAGAGTCCCTTGAAGACCTAATCAACCTCTGCATCAGGTTTGACGCTAGGTATAGCGAACAACAACAAGAAAAAGAGAGAACTCGCAAACCTTTTACCTTGCCTGACCACTCTAACCGATTATCCTCTGCCTGCTTTAAAGTGATATTGACCTCTGCTTTGCCTGACCACTCTAACGGATTATCCTCAAACCTGCCTAAAATGACTTTAACCTCTGCTTTGCTTTTGCTTTGGACTCTCTGAAGGATGAACTTTTGGGATCTCCCAGAGTCCCTTGAAGGCCTAATCAACCTCTACATCAGGCTTGATGCTAGGTATAGAGAACGAAAACAAGAAAAAGAGAGAACTCGCAAACCTTTCATTCCACCTAGCACCCTGTTTCTCCACTCCAGTATCCACTTCTTCCTCCTCTTCAGAAAAAGCAGAACCTATGGAAGTTGGAACCATAAAATGAACAGAGACTGAACGCCTGAGAAGATGGACACTCGGTCTATGCTTATACTGTGGCCTTAAGGGTTACTTATTGAGGGAATGCCCCACAAGGCCAGCAAAAGCCAGGGCTTAACTCATGTTCGAGGTACTGAGTTAAGCCAGATAGAATTTTCTTCCCTCAACAACAAACTCTTTGTGCTCATGACTCTTTATCTAGGAGATCGCAAGATCTATTCCCAAGGCCTTATTGATTCCGGTGCAGGAGAAGTTTTCATTGATTCAACCTTTGCGTCCTCTCACAAGATACCTCTTCATTCCAAGGGTTATTTGGTCAAGGTCTCCACTGTCAGTGGTGATCCGTTGGGTTCTGGACTCATTCAGTTTTCCACCAAGCCTTTACAGTTCTCTGTTGGTGTACTCCACTCCGTACTAATTAGTAAAATGAACAGAGACTGAACGCCTGAGAAGATGGACACTCGGTCTATGCTTATACTGTGGCCTTAAGGGTTACTTATTGAGGGAATGCCCCACAAGGCCAGCAAAAGCCAGGGCTTAACTCATGTTCGAGGTACTGAGTTAAGCCAGATAGAATTTTCTTCCCTCAACAACAAACTCTTTGTGCTCATGACTCTTTACCTAGGAGATCGCAAGATCTATTCCCAAGGCCTTATTGATTCCGGTGCAGGAGAAGTTTTCATTGATTCAACCTTTGCGTCCTCTCACAAGATACATCTTCATTCCAAGGGTTATTTGGTCAAGGTCTCCACTGTCAGTGGTGATCCGTTGGGTTCTGGACTCATTCAGTTTTCCACCAAGCCTTTACAGTTCTCTGTTGGTGTACTCCACTCCGAACTAATTAGTTTTGATATCATTCCGACTCCTCGATTTCCCATCATTTTGGGTCTCCCCTGGCTCCAGTTATGCAACCCAACATTTTCCTGGGCTCAAGGCGAATTTACTTCTTGGGGTTCTACATGTTTCCACAATTGTTTGCTCAATCCTGCCAAACCTCCAGTTACTATAGCACTTGCCCGGAAGACACCTGATACCTTACCAACATCCTATCAGGATTTCCTTGAAAGAAGAAAGAAAGACGTGGAACGTCTCCCTCCTCACCGTACTTTTGATTGTCCCATTTACCTTCTACCTGGAGCTTCTTTACCCCATGGCAAGACCTATCCTCTGTCCAAACCTGAAAACCTCGCCGTGGAGGAATTTGTCAAGGCCTATTTGGCTAGAGGCTTAATAAGACCCTCTTCTTCTACAGTTGGGACTGGCTTCCTTTTTGTGGAAAAAAAGGATGGGGGCTTTTGTCCCTGTATAGACTATAGAGGTCTAAATCAGATTACTGTAAAGAACAATTATCCCTTACCACTTATCCCCGAACTGTTTACTTAACTTCAAGGAGCTACAATTTTTACCAAACTGGATCTGCCAGGTGCATATAACCTCATCCAAATGCGCAAAGGGGATGAATGGAAGACGGCTTTTAATACTCGCTTTGGGCATTATGAATAACTTGTCATGCCTTTTGGGTTTTGCAACGCCCGTGCAGTATTCCGACACTTTGTGAACAAAATATTCTGAGACTATTTGAACATCTTTGTAATCATCTACCTTGATTATATCCTCATCTTTTCTCAAACTTATCAAGACCATGTATCACATGTCAGGAAGGTACTTCAACATCTTAGGGATAATCATCTCTTTGCCAAAATAGAAAAATGCTCTTTTCATCAGGATACAGTTCCCTTCCTGGGATACATAATTTCCAAGACACGTTTTGAAATGGATCCTAGTAAATTATAGGCCATTATCGAATGGCCTAGACCCACCACCTTTAATGCTCTCCAACGTTTCCTGGGTTTTGCCAGTTATTACAGGAAGTTTATCAAATATTTTGCTACCATTTCTGCACCCCTTACTTCCTTGACAAGAAAAGGACAGAATTGCAAAGAGTGGTCTTTGGATTCCATTCATGCTTTTGAAACTCTTAATGGCTTTCTTCTGCTCCAATCCTTCATCATCCTGATCCTGAACTTCAGTTCATCCTGAAAGTGGATGCCTCCTCAGTAGCCGCAGGAGTGGCCCTTTTTCAACACATCCGAGTCCAGTAAAATTCATTCAGTCGGCTTTTTCTCCAAGAAGTTCAACTCATCTGAATTAAACTATGATGTTGGAAACAAAGATTGTTGGCTATCAAAATGGCCTCAGACGAATGGTGGCACTGGTTGGAGGGTACTACTCAGTCTTTCTTGATCCTAACTTATCACAAGAACTTTCTCTACCTCCAAACAGCCAAACGCCTGAATTCTCGCCAGGCTCGGTGGTCGTTGTATTTTTCCCGCTTTCATTATGTTCTCTCCTACATTCCCAGTACCAAAAATATCAAAGCATACACTCTTTCTAGACAGTTTCAACCAACCAATTCTCTACTTCAAGAGTCTGGCAATATCCTCCATCCTCATGATATAATAGCCCAACTATCAGTCTATACTTTGCAAGATTTACGTGCTGCTCAGGAGAATCTTTCTTCTGATTGCAAACCTCCTGCAGGCTTACTTTTTGTCCCTGAGTGCCTCCTCTCTAAATTGTTACTGTGGGTCCATGACAATGTCCCTGCTGGACATCCAGGAATCAGCAATACATCATGGAAACGTAAGCAATATGTCTGGTGGCCCTCTTAAGAAAAAGATGTCAAAGATTATGTTACTGCTTGCACTGTATGTGCATCCAATAAGACCCCACGTCATCTTCCTTCAGGTTTGCTTCAGCCTCTGTCCATTCCTCACCAAACTTAGACCCATTTGTCCAAGGATTTCATCACTTTCTCTCTCAGCCAGAAACAATACTATTTGGGAAATAGTTGACAGATTCACTAAATCTTTTGTTTCTTTATCTGGGTTACCTTCTGCTAGGCTCCTTTACAAACTTTTTATTCAGCATGTTGTGAGATTGCATGGTTTTCCACTCAATATAGTTTCTGACAGTGGGGTACTGTTTGTTTCCTAGTTTTGGAGATATCTCAGTAAACAGTTTGGTTCCACCATTTTGCTATCTACATCTCATCACCCTCAGTCTAATGGTCAAACCGAGAGGGTCAACCAGTGCTTGGAAACATACTTTAGACACTATGTGGATCATCATCACTTTAATTGGACCCAGTTGTTGCCTCTTGCTGAGTTAGCACATAATGCCCATTACAATGCTTCTCTGAAGAGCTCAGCCTTTAAAGCTGCTTACGGATTTGAGCCTAGAATTTTTCCTCTTATTACCTCTTCCACTAAAGTACCCACTGCTGATCGTTCTGTCCTAAGACTGTGTCGTCATTGGCAGAGAATCCATCTTCTCCTCTCCAACACTTCTAAATGATATAAACTCTATGCTAATCGCAAATGAAAAAAGGCACTCAAGTACCGTTGTGGAGAGAAAGTTTGGATTTCCACATGACATCTTCGTCTCAAACAACCTTCAATGAAACTGGGTCCTTGCTATGTGGGTCCTTTCCGTATCATGAATCAAGTCTGCTCCAATGCTTATTGAGGAGCTCTTCCCTAGAGTTTCAAAGTGCATCCGGTTTTCCAATGTCTCTCTCCTTAAACCTGCCATCCAAAATAAGTATTCCAAACATAAAACCAATCCTCCTCCTCTTATAGTTGATGGACAACTTGAGTTTGAAGTTAGTCATATCATAGACTCCAAATTTTGTGGCAATGTTTTGTAGTATCTTATCCACTGGAAGGGCTATCCTGTCATGAACCGTTTCTGGGAACCGACCCGTCAGGTCCATGCTCCTATGGTCATCAAGGCTTTTCATAAAGCTCACCCTTTCAAACATGATCCTATCTCCCGGAGGGGTCTTTGAGGAGGGGGTTCTGTAATGATTCCATTCATTGCCGGTCTCTCTCTCGACCTGCTCCGATGACGTCAGGCAGGTCTTTAAATTGCTGGTGGGACTGTGCCTCGGTTCCCATTTGTTGGATTGTCTTCCTGCTTCCTGACTCTTTGCTGTACCTGTGAGTTTACTATCAACCTGCCTTAAGCTATCATGACCTTTGCCTTGTCTGACCATTCAAACCTGCCTAAAGTGACTTTAACCTCTGCCTTGCCTGACCACTCTAATGGATTATCCTTTGCCTTCTTTAAAGTGATTCCGACCTCTGCTTTGCCTGACCACTCTAACCCGATTATCCTCTGTCTGCCTTAAAGTTACAGTACTTTGCTTTGTCAACTACTCAGCCTGTCTTCCAGAATCAGTATTCAGTTTTCCCGTGGTCCTGCATCTTTTGTGAGTACACTGTTCTTTATCTCCTGCATTATTGCTTTTCTTTTCCTGAGTGGGTCACATCCTGGGTTTTTTTCAGCATGCTAGTGTGTGTGATATATATTCACTCTAGCAATTGGGCCTAGTCCTGGATTGATTCTATACGGCTGACACCATGAATAATGAAAAAATATAATTTTTGAGTAGTTAAACTAGAAAAAATATGATTTAGGGTTATACAGTGCTATATTGTTGTATCCCATGTTACACAATATACCAACAGTATGGATATTCTATTTACAATTTACGTTTCATAATAAAAAAATACTACATAAAACAGTGATCAACAATTGAGAAAGCTGGGTTTTGAAAGATTAAGAAAAATATTTTTACTCAAGGATACACTGTGGCATTTTGTAGGTAAATAGCAAGTCAGGATTACAAAAATGTAAGAATTATTCTAGAGTGCTGCAGGTTGAAATCAGAATTAGCTTTATAGTATGTCCCTGTAATATTGTTCTGGGGTTGAGACCTACATTTCTCTGCTGCCTATAAATTATGTATAAGAATTGCTTGCCGATCTTAAAGCACATTTAGACTTTTATGTATTGAACTGCAGACAGACTAACTCCTCTTGAATCTGTTAAAATTAGCTCTTACAATCAGCCCCAGGACTTCTGTTTAAATTTTGGTCACCTAAAATTCTATTGGCAGATCATTTATTCACAAACTTTGCCATAGAGTCATTTTAGTTTCCTATAATACATAATCTCATTGGTTACTGTGTTTTTGTAAAAGTTACATATTAAGTGGCCGATTATAACTAGTGCAATAAAAAAAAAAAACACTTGTGCCCTATCTGCGCTTAAATTAAAATTATAGCGTGACTAGATTTTCAAATTTTAAGTTCCCACCTCCATCATGTTACTAAGATTCCAAATATTTTGGAACCATTCTGCCAAGTCTTAAGACACAGAGAAGGAGAAGAGAGTTTAATTTAAATTGTTCCAGAACTGGTAAGAGATTGGATATGACCCCACTATATAAAAGAAAATGTCATAGATGCATATAAAACTTCACCCTGCATTATAAATTTATCCTATGGTCATACAACTTTGCCGTCAGCCTGGGCAAACAAGTTTATTTCTCCTCCATCGTGTGAACTCACACATCCAACCCCAGTTGGCTGTTCTCAACATTTAAATCCTATTTGCGTGTGCACCAAGCCCACTACCAAACTCACTTCAAATCGACTCACGACTCCTTCCCTCTCTCTCTACTTGTCTAACCCCTGACCTAAATCCTCTCTTTACCCAGTCTCTTGCCACTGGCACATTTTCTGATACTTTCAAGCATGCGTAAATTACACCAAACCTAAAAAAGCCCTTGCTTCATCCCTCCACCCCACCTAACTATTGGCCTGTATTCTTACTTCCCTTTGTCTCCAAATTATGGGAACAACTAGTTTAAAATTGCCTAACTCAATTTCTGTCAACTAACTCCTTAGTTAATCCACTACAATCTGGCTTCTGGTTTCCTCCCTAAACACTAAAAACAGAAACCACTCTTACTAAAGTAACAAATGATGTGCTTTCAGCTAAAACAAAGGGACACTACTCCTTACTAATTCTTCTGGATATATCTGTTGCTTTTTTTGACCATCCTCCCTTACAAATCCTAAAAATAAAACAAAGCAAAAGCCATGCATGTCAGCCGTTTCTAAACAAAAGGGACACCAGAGGAGGTTTTACAACCATTTGTCTTATGACTGTAGCAGTTTTTTGTAAATATTTTCAGTGAGGAACTTAAAGTTTGCAAAAAGGTTAATGATTTTGTTATTATGATAGTATTTGGTGGCCAAATAGTGGCATCAAACATATCCAAATGAACCTAGATCACTAGTTTTCAAACCTGTCATCAAGCCTCCCTAACAGGCCAGATTTTCAGGACTACCTTGGGTAAGAGCAAGTTAAATAGCCATGTTTACTAATCAGCTGATTATTTCACCTGTGCTCTAGTTCAGATATCCTAATAATATGGCCTGTTAGGGAGGACTGATGACAGGTTTGAAAACTAGTGGCCGCCCTAGATCAATACCTTTGGTTGTCTACTTTAAAAACACATATAGTTTTCATAGGTAAATAAAAAAAAAATGCTCTCTGTTTAAATGGAGTGAGAGCAAAAATGCTAAAAATTATCTGGTACTTTGAGCAAGGTTTTCTGTGAAATTCCCAAGGGGTTAAAATATTGCACCATATGTCAGTGTCTTTCAAGTTCTTGATAGAATGCACCAGTTAATTTATTCTTTAAATAACTATATATATAATTATTTAATTAATTTGAACTACATGAACTAAGACTAAAATGAGATTACACGACAAAACCAAATCTAACATAGCTGAACTTTTATCAGAGCTTAAACATTTAGTATCATGTGCCTTTTAAATATAAATATGAAATAAAAATGTTGTTAATGTATTTATTAATTTACTTACAAGTTGTTGAAAGAAAATTGCATTTTTCATCTTTAAATTTTGAATGTTAATTTAATTCAGTTTCTTTTACAATTCAACCATAAACATACAGTTTGCTGACATTTCCCCTTACTAGTTATATAAACTTCTACATTGATAGCATGTCATTTACACCTAGAGAATCCATTGAAAGCACTCTGTGCCATGTTTAATGTTATCAAGTAATGCCTTAAGTATTATATTATTACATAATTTGTTTTACTGGTACTTAGATTATGGGTTGATTTTTTTAAAATAAATTACAACATAAAATTATTTTTATGAAACTTTAGAATTATTATTATTTAAAATATACTGTATTTTGTTTTTTTGCATGAAACATTTACATATTATTCATGAACCCATTTGAGTTTAGCAAGTAAACAAGGTGCAACATTTTTGCAATTATAATACATGAGTTAATTTTTACACAGAATTACAGTTTTGATAAAACTTGTGACCTTTTATTGCTCCCACGATAAAGCTTCCGATAGTTCCTTAATATAAATACAAAATATGAGCTTTTTTTTTTTTTTTTAATAAAAAACTGCACAAAGCAGTTATAAGGTGTTAAAGTGGGGGGATGTGGGGTGTTTAAAAACTAAGGGCACTGAAAGCACCTTTACAATGAGGTGAATGGGGACTGTTTTTTTTACTGCAAATATATATGTATATGCTTATATACATATATATTTATGTGTTACTATGTGCAAATTGCCCCCTGCGCTGTGTTAGGTGCTTTGCCGTGTCTCACGGCACTAGAACAAGGCTCCCTTTGGAAATGTGAAGGCGAGGTCTAACTTGTAATACGAGCGAACATTTATGTGTGCTGGTATTACTGAGTGGAGTGAAAATATTGTGAAAGCGCAATATTGCGCTCCACTCGTAATCCAGGCCATAATGTATACAATCTCCATTTAATCTTAGGTAAATAAAAAATTGTGTAAACTGGTGGTAACATAAAACATCTTCATAGGCTTTAATGGAGATACTTGTTACCATTAGTTTACAGTTTATACAACATCAATGGAGGCCATATTATTAATTTTTGGGGACAAAAGTACATAGTTTAATATGTAATTTACATATTTTATTTAATGGTATTCTATGGTTAGAAAAAAAATGTAGTAAAAATGAAAAATAATTGTATATGCAGAAGCAAAATAAATAAATAAACATATTGCCAGAACACTTTTTTTTACTGATAATTATTTAAACACTGTTTATTATAAGTAAACAATGAATCTCACAATATAAAAAAATATAAAATATTGACTGAAAATATGATCTAAAAATAATTCCCTAAAAATTAAAAAATAGAATAAAACACATTTTTTACTCTAAACATACCAAAAACTAAAACAAATTTCACTGACATTTTTCTTTTAAATTGTCTAGTGCAACTCTAGTGATATTCTTAGTCCGAACCATAACGGTAGCTCGACATGAATGAATCAGATGATTCTTGTCAATATAAGCTTAAAGGTAAAAAAATTATATTGTGTTACAGCATTGTATTATTGCACTGTGTTGCTGACATATACATGTTTGCAAGGGTTAAACACAAGCTGCAGAGCAGCCATTTACTACTAGAACCTAGCTAAACACTGGTGAACCAATGACAATCAGCATATGTGTGTAGAAACTAACCACCAGCTAGCACCAAGTAGTTCAATTTTGCTGCTACTTAGATATACTTTTCAACACATGATACCTAGCAAATAAATTTAATTTGATATTACAAGTTAACTGAAAAGTCTCTTAAAACTGCATTTTCTGCCTGAACCATGGGCATTTAGTTTTGACTTTTTCATGATTCACATAGAACATGCAATTGTAAGCAGCTTTCTAATTTACTCCTATTATAAATGTTTCTTCATTCTCTTGGTATCTTTATTTGAAAAGCAGAAGTGTAAGCTTAGGAGCTGGCCCGTTTTTGGTTCAGCACCTGGGTAGTGCTTGCTGATTGGTGGCTAAATGTAGCCACCAATCCCCAAGCGCTACCCAGGTGCTGAACGAACAATGGGCCAGCTCCTAAGCCACCAATCAGCATATGTAAATTATAATTTGTAACCTTATTTAGCATTCTATTGGGCATTTGCCAGTCATTTAAAAGGACATTAAACACTAAATAAATGCAAGATAGAATGATGCATTCAATGAAAAGATTAGTCTGAGAATAACATGTAGATGTATTTTTTATAGTTTCATTAGCTGTTTAAATAGTGACAAAGTAAGTTTAAAGTTTTAGTGTCTATAAAACAATGGGAGCTGCCATATTGTAACTTAGGTTACCTTCTCTGCTGTAGTCAATTAGAGACAGTTATAAATAGGTCACTAGAGTGTGCAGCCAATGGCTGTGTGGTATATAACAGTGTCCTGCACTTCCATTTCTAACAGGAACTGAAAAGCTTACAATTTCAGAGTGGAATAACAGGAAAAGGGGACAAAATAAATAATGAAAATATATTGCAGAGTTTTTCTCATATATACAGTGCCATCAAAGTGTTTAATGTCCCTTTAAGTAATGTGCCACAATCCTGACATTATACACAAGGTTTCATCTAGAGTATATACTTGCATGTACAGTCTAATAATATCATTACAGTCATATAAAAAGCACATGCTAGTTAATTTGGTGAGTAATATTTTTTTTCACAATTAGTAAAAAATGTGATAACTTGTATTTAACAGAGATTATAAATCTGTAATTCTATTCATACTTGAACACAATAGCACAGTATTAAGTAAAAATAATGACACAGGTATTACACTTTTGTCTCTAATGAAAGTGATACAAATTGTTGATGAAAAATTTTTTTTTTTATTTTCATAATAATGTGTAACAGAAATCTCTATTAATAATTGCTAATCTGCATTGGGTGCTTTTTATCGTCATTTTTTTTCCAACATGTAAACAATAACACAATATAGCAGAAACAACATTATATGTCTATGTATGTATTAATTGTGCCAAAATATATGAAATGAATACTTTTTAGAATTAATATTAACGGTGCATAATCAGAAACAAAAAATGCTCCAAACCTAATTTGAAAATTCTGATAATTTAAAGAATACATGAAATGCATTATTAACATACATAAAATGCATAAGAAAATGTAAATTCAACTAACATATTTATAATGTTTAATTTGTCTCACCTGGTTTTTATATGGAGAGAGAGAGAGAGAGAGAAGGAGAGAGGAGTAATTTTATCATTAATAGCAAACTATAATATTTTTTAAGCTATAAGAATATTGGAATATGAATAAATGTAGCAGTTCTTGCTTACCAATATACACTCCACAGGTTCAGAGAATTCACCTTGTTCAGACTTAAGATCATATCAGAATAGTTTCATGCATATCTCTTTGGTCAGGATTCCAGATGAATCCCAAAGGTGAACATAAAGCTAAAGGAAAAGCACAGATACATCTGCTGATCTATGTTGCGGATGCTAAAAACAGTTGTTTATATTAAGATTTCTAATTTAATTTCATGAAAGAGACATTGCCTGCCAGTATGTGTATGTATCTGAGGTAAGCATTTTCTAAAAGGAACTAAAACTCTGTCACTTCCCAGTTGCTCTTCTGTTTGAATTCTTGCTTGCATGGGGACTGCTGTCTGGAAGCGGTAACTTTAAGTTTAACTCTAAGGCTGCTGATGAGGTCTATCTGTGTGATCTTCATAAGCAGATAAGGTTAGGGAGACAGCTCAGACCGTGGCTTGTTTACAGTGGGGCAGAAGAAAACAGCTAGACATAAATGAGGGCTGACGGTTTCATGAAGCACATTTGGTTGATCACAGATTCAATCTGACTGCCCTGAACTGAGCGATGATCCGTACAGTATGCAAAATTCACTTCCTTGCTGGTCTGTGCCCACCAGCCTTGTAGCAGCCCCTCAGCTATGGCTTTGAGTGGAACCAGAACTGAACACAGCATTGTTTTACCCAATTCATTTTGACAACAATCACATTCTTTTAAAAACTTCATAGGTTCTACTTGTCACTGGTTATAAATAAGTCCTTTTCTTGGTTGCTTTTCTTGCAGAATTCATAAGGAATTTTCCTCCCGTTTTGTCAAATCAGTCTAATGCAGCATTTCAAGTATTACCAGAAAAAAACTCCCAGGGGTTTAGTATTAATATTGTAACTGTATGCACATTTTTTTATTTAGCTACATTTTACCTGCTGGTTATCACCTGTGTTTATAACAGAAAATCAGTCTTTTGCTATTGTTCATAATGCTAATAGCAACTAAAAAAACAACAACGTTTACAGCACAAAGCCACACATTCAGAAGAGACATATTTCCTGTTTAATATGAAATCACTTCACAGCAGTATCTGCTGGGCAATTAAAAGTGCGGATTACTTGTAACTGAACAATATATATTAAAAATTGATTCTGAACATTCAAATTAAAGGGACAGTCAACACCAAATTGTTATTGTTTAAAAAGATAGATAATGCCTTTACTACCCATTCCCCAGCTTTGCACAACCAACATTGTTATATTAATATACTTTATTACACTTAAACCTCTAAATTTCTGCCTGTTTCTGAGCCACTAGAGACAGCCTCTTATCACATGTTTTTTTATTTGATTTTCACAACAGGTGCTAGTTCATGTGGGCCATTCAGATAACATTGTGCTCATGCCCGTGGATTGTGGATGACTGCACTAATTGGCTAAAATGCAAGTCAATAGATAATAAATAAGAAGTCATGTGATAAGGGGGTTGTCAGAAGAGGCTTAGGGGTCAATTTATCAAGCTCCACACAGAGCTTAATGCCCGGAAACAGAAGTTATAAAGCAGCGGTCTAAAGACCACTGCTCCATAACCTGTCTGCCTGCTCTGAGGCGGCGGACAGAAATCAACCCGATCGATTGATTGACACCCCCTGCTAGCGGCCGCAAATCTGCAGGGGGAGGCATTGCACCAGCAGTTCACAAGAACTGCTGGTTGTCGGCATTTATTGATGTGTGGCGGACATGATACGCTACATCGTATCATGTCCATCTGCACTTTAATAAATATACCCCTGAGATAAAAGGTAATCGCAGAAGTAAGACGTATATTAATATAACCGTGTTGGTTGTGCAAAACTAGGGAATGGTTAATAAAGGGATTCTCTAGCTTTTTAAACTATAAACATTTTGGAGCTGACTGTCCCTTTAAGGATGACTCAAATAGCAGTCAAATGGGAGAATTTTCTTTCTATTGATATTGGTTTCTGCGATTACATTTTTCTCAATAACAATCTATAATCTTGTTGTTTTAAATGGTGAATTGAACATAATGGGGGTCAATTTCAATTATTAATATCATTTATTTTTATACCGCCACAAAATTCCGTAGCACTGATCTTTCAGATTTTCATTTTCGTTATCAGAAACACGATTGTTCTTTTTGTTTATGTTAACAAAACTACAACAATCTTTCAGAAGCAGCTAAGTTGGATAACTGCCAAGAGATTTGATATTCATTTTCAAACAACTGTACCCTCAACTTGTGATAATAGTTTCTGATCACAGAAAACAGAGATGGATTGCATTTGGATAGAGTAGTGTTTATGGCAAGTGTTAGACAATCTGAACAGCATTTGTATATGGGCATAATGGGTATACTGGAAATGTTTGCTCAATCGGTTTTTAAAACATTTAGGGCTAGAATACAAGTGGCATTCTATTGTTAGCATGGGACTCGATAAACAATATACAAACCTCGCTAACTTGTATGTGTATTACAAGTTGAAAGTAAATGGGTATGCTCAAGCACAAACAACATTTGTGCTCATTGGATTAGTGTGAGTGAAGACCTTGCGTAAGGAATAAGGGTAATGAAAAAATAAGGGCACCAAAAACACAAAATACATTAAAATAAAATGCTACACTCATATATACAGTTATTAATACAAATTATAAATATTAATATTTTTTATAAGAATTAAAAGGTATATGACAAAATGTTTGACTGGAAATGGCTAATATATATATATATATATATATATATATATATATATATATACATACATACATACACACACACATACACTTTGGAGCCCTTTTCAAAACTAGAAAAATCTTTTTTAATCAATTTTAATAATTTGAATGTTTTACTATGTAAGTGTATGCATAATTTGAATGTGTTTTACTATGTAAGTGTATGCACTTAGAAGATACCTGTATACCTGTATATATTCATATAGATATTACAATATATATATATATATATATATATATATATATATATACACATTAAATAAAAAAAACATTTTCTTCTTTGTGAAGAACATTGGAATGTAAAATATTTATAACTACCTTCGGTTTTAGCACTCTTAAGCGATGTTGGGTGAGTGCGCTCCATTGAAGCCTATAGGGATAGAAAATTAATGCAGCAGCGATATCAGAAGTAAGCTCACATCCAGTTTCGCTCACATGATAACTTTTTAATTTCAACTTATAATATGTTTACACCGTAGTAAGTGCACAAGCAAAAAATTTTTTAGAGCGCGCCACTTGTAATGTGGACTTAAATATATTTTAGCAATTACATTCATTGAAAAAATATAATTTTCCATTTTGGTGAGATTTTCATCTAAATCAAGAAGAACACTTTAATTTCCAGAAGAAGAAAATGGACCCAACTTATCTTATTTTTATAACAAGATTTTAACAATTCTCATTCTCTAAATCATGAAACCACAAAGTGACAATGTTTCAAATATTTGTAAAAGTTCCCAACTTCACTTAAAAAAGAGGGGTTTGTCTTTTTATCATATCTCTATTACTGTAAGAAGATGTGACACAAGGATCAAAATACTGTAAATAGTGATTTCCATGCAAACAATCTTGGTCACCAATAAACAAGACAAATGGCAAACAGTTAAATCCGCATCAAAAATACACAATTGCTAATAGAAATCTCAACATTACTGCGACTTACTGTGATGGAGACACTTTTTACTGTCACAAAGTTCACGGCACTTAAACTCAGTGAGTGTTATGGTATAGACCCAATACATCTTACTGATATACGCCTATGCCAGAATTCCTTATGACCATCGTAAGGGGTCTATTTATCAAGCTCCGAATGGAGCTTGATGCCCCGGGTTTCTGGTGAGCCTTCAGGCTCACCAGAAACACAAGTTATGAAGCAGGTCTAAAGACCGCTGCTCCATAACCTGTCCACCTGCTCTGAAGCGGCAGACAGAAATCAACCGGAAGGAATACGATCGGGTTGATTTACACCCCCTGCTAATGGCCGATTGGCCGCGAATCTGTAGGGGGCGGTATTGCACCAGCAATTCACAAGAACTGCTGGTGCAATGATAAATGCCGACAGTGTATACTGTCGGCATTTATCGATGTGTGGCGGACATGGTTCTCTATAGCAGATCATGTCCGTCCTCACAATGATAAATGGACCCCTAAAACTTCACTAATATCTAACAAGTCGAGGATAGCAATCACCTGACAGGGATATGAGAGAACAGCAGTGGACCCTTCTCAGCATGTCTCTCGTAATCTTTAGAAAGACTAGAGCTCAGTCATTGAGATCATGTTGATACTAGCAGAAATATCCTATTGCTGGTGAGAAAATCAATCCTGACACATTGGCTAACAAAAAAATCCCCCACTTTAGAAACCCTTAAGAAATTTTCTATGTGTGGCGTAATATACCCTTGATGCATGAGTTTATATTGGGATTCCCTTAGCGTTGATGACAATGTGGCCTTTCTAACATTCTCAAAGCTGTTTGTAATATCTTGTTTGGTGAGAGTGCAACCTCTGTCTCCTTCCCATTGTCTCATTATGGTAGTTAGCACTGCATCAGCCAGTGCTCCTAATAGAAGTTCATAGATAAGTGAGATTGGCCTTTTACTCTGTATAAATAGTGTAGTTAACCCTTCCCAGTGTGGTTTCTCCCAGATGTGTGGAGGCTCTTTTACAACGTCAGCAATATAATGCTTAGCTTGTAAATAAGCACAGTGATGTTTTTTGGGGAGCTCATATTGTTCTGTAGTGGAGAATTTGCTTTTGAGAAAAATCCAACATCTGTCCTATAGATCTCAGACCCTTAGCTGCCCACGTCTTAAATGTACCTGTGCTTAGGCCTGGTATAAATGTCAAATTACCACAGAGTGGTATATGTCTAACTCCTTCTCCCTTCTGCCCCCAACTTTGAGATATTTTTTCTAAGCTATTATTGGGTTCCTAAATAATAAATTGGCACTTATGACACCTTGTATTTTTTTCAGATCTATCACAGAGATTACGAGTTTTGCTGTAACAGGGGTGCGTTGCTAACGAGCAGTTTTTTCTCATTGCTCACTTAAAACAATGCTGGTATTACAGTTTTTTTTTAAACCCGGTGTTAGCCGCAAAAAGGTTAGCGTAGAGCAAAATTTAGCTCCACATCTCACCTCAATACCAGCATTGCTTACGGTAGCGGTGAGCTGGAAAAACGTGCTTGTGCACGATTTCCCCATAGGAAGCAATGGGGCAGATTCAGCTGAAAAAAAACCTAACACCTGCAAAAAAGCAGCATTCAGCTTCTAACGCAGCCCCATTGATTCCTATGGGGAAATAAAATTTATGTCTACACCTAACACCCTAACATGAACCCTAAGTCTAAACACCCCTAATCTTACACTTATTAACCCCTAATCTGCTGCCTCCGACATCGCCGACACCTGCATTATATTATTAACCCCTAATCTGCCGCTCCGTAAACACCCACCTACATTATCCCTATGAACCCCTAATCTGCTGGCCCCAACATCGCTGACACCTACATACTATTTATTAACCCCTAATCTGCCCCCCCCATGTCGCGGCAACCTACCTACATTTATTAACCTCTAATCTGTCGCCCCCATCGTCGCTGCTACTATATTAAATTTATTAACCCCTAAACCTAAGTCTAACACCCCCCTAACATTAATATAATTTAAATAAAACTAAATAAAATTACTACAATTAAATAAATTAATCATATTTAAAACTAAGTATTTACCTATAAAATAAACCATAAGATAGCTACAATATAACTAGTAGTTACATTTGTATCTATGTTAGGGTTTATTTTTATTTTACAGGCAACTTTGTATTTATTTTAACTAGGTAGAATAGTTATTAAATGGTTATTAACTATTTAATAACTACCTAGTTAAAATAAGTACAAATTTACCTGTAAAATAAATCCTAACCTAAATTACAATTACACCTAACACTACACTATCATTAAATTAATTACCTAAACTAACTACAATTAAATACAATTAAATTAAATAAACTAAAGTACAAAACCCCCCCACTAAATTACCGAAAATAAAAAAATAATTACAAGAATTTTTTTTTTTTTTCAACAGGCTTTATTGATAAAATAAAGGTTTTACAATTGCCATGGATCACATCCGGCGGTATACATATTGAATCAATTTAAAGGAAGAAAATAATAAGGAAAGCATAAAACAGAAATAAAACTATCCATTGTCCAAGGTTCTGTGGATCACAGCACTGTCCTCCCAAGTAGGGGGTCACAATAAAGCAAGATGGCCTGAAGAGTTTTTTGTTTTTCAGAACATGTGGATAAAACATCCACTTAAACAAATAAACTTTGCTACACAACATACTTCCAGGTTGAGCGATCTGACAATAATAAATGCACATGAAGAAATAATAGATAAAAGAAAAAATGAAAAATAAGAGTTGTTATCAACAAAATGATGTCAAAAGGTACCATATAAAGGTTCAAGGCGACAGAGTGAGGCGCGGGCCCAAATAAGGGCTCAAATTAGGTCATATCATTTTCCTCCCAATGTGGGGTGGATTAAGAGGATTGGGGCATCTCGGTACTGGGGTTAATAAATTGAGATGGTGTTCTGGTGTGTGTATAAATGTAAGTTTCCCAGAGTAGAGTCACAGCACAATAAAAATCCATCCTATTTGTTTTTTGATAATGAAATTTTTCAAGAGATAAGAGGAGCGTGACATTCTGAATCCACTCTCTCTGGTTTGGAATGCTGCGCTGTTTCCTTAATCTGGGAACCAATTGTTTTGCACCACTTAACATAATATATAATAAAACCTGTTTATATTTGCATTTAATTTTAGGCGGCTTATTGAAAAGTAGTGTCAAAGGGTTAAATGGGATTTCGATGGAGAGAGCCTTTTGGATTTCCCTGTGTATATCCCGCCAGAAAGGTTGAAGTGTGGGGCAGTCCCACCAAATATGCAAAAGTGTCCCTGTTTGCTGACAGTCCCTCCAACACAATGGATTAGAGTTAGGGTAGATCTTGGCCAACCTACTAGGGTAAAGATACCACCTTTCCAGGAGTTTCAAGTTCGTTTCAGTGATACCCATTGAGGAGGGTGCCTTTCCCATTTGTTGAAATATAATGCTCCAAGTGTCAGGGGAGATGTTAAACCCTAACTCTGCTTCCCATGCTTTGGTATATGGCGGTAGATTTTTAGAGTGTAAGGCAATGAGAATTTTATATACCTTGGAGAGGGTGCCCCCCACTATTTGTGGAGATTGACAAAGTGTTTCAAAAAGGTTTAAGCCTCTTATCAGGTTGGGTTTATCTTTGTGGCAAGATAAAAAATGAGATAGTTGTAGGTACTCGAACCATCTATCAAAGAGGACAATATTCTTATCCGCTAAAGCTGCTTTGGGTAGTATGGTTCCCTTGTCTAAGACTGAATGGCAGGGCAAACCTGCTGTTAGTGTGTATGTGTCATCTGGCAATTTCTGTAATAACGGAGGGAAGTCCCTGTTGCGCAGCAAAGGGGTTAGTGGTGAGGGAATAGTGGATATGCCTTTCTGAGATCTTATCAAATGATCCCATGTGGAAAGTGTGACAGACACCAATGAGGGGATGGGTGGTGACAAAGTCCTGTGTTGTTTATGTATCCAGCACAAAGAGCCTAGACTCCCCGAACCGGCCAAATCATGTTCTAGCTTGACCCATTCTTTATCAGCATTGTTTTTACACCAATCGACTATCCTGGTTAACTGTGCTGCCTGCAGGTAGAACATAAGATTAGGCACCCCGAGTCCCCCCTCGTCTCTGTTTCTGTAGAGGATGTTTTTAGCTATTCTGGGGAGTTTATGTGCCCATATAAAGCCATTTATGAAGGATTGTGCAGAATGCATAAACTGCGGAGGGGGTTGGGTGGGCAGCGTCTGGAACATATAGAGAAAGCGGGGTAAGATACTCATCTTAAGGGCTTGTATTCTGCCTAGCCACGAGAGGTTTTTGTTTCGCCACGCCCCAACCTCAGATCTAATAGAGTCTAGGAGGTGTTGATGATTAAGGCGGTATAGGGACTCTTTTGAGTTGGTTAGGCGAATCCCTAAGTAAGATATGGAGGTGTGATTAGACAGGAATTGGTATTGGTTGGTGATCTGTTGGGAGGTCTGTTCAGAAATGCCTATGCCCAGGAACTCCGATTTCTGCATGTTTATTTTGAAGTTGGAGAGGGTGCTATATCTGTCTATGACCGGCATGAGTGCCGCTAAGGACTGTAGAGGGGAGGTTAATGAAAATAGTCTGCATAGAGCGTTGATTTGTAATGGGTATCTGCTATGTGGATTCCAGAAATCCCCTCCTCACTCCTAACATTGGAGGCTAAGACCTCCATGGCCAAAATAAACAATATGGGGGATAAGGGACAACCCTGTCTCGTTCCATTTAAAATGGGGAAAGCGTTCGACAAAGAGTCGTTTAATTTGATATGGGCCCTCGGCATGCGATAAAGGGCAAAGATTTTATCGGTGAGCTTTTCCCCTATTCCAAACCGTAATAATGTGGACTTGAGGAATTGCCAGTCCAGCCTATCGAAGGCCTTTTCGGCGTCGATGGCCAGAAAGATTGCAGGGATATTTTGTGTCTGGGTATATTCAATTAGATTTAGGACTTTAATGGTGTTGTCTCGCGCCTCTCTACGGGGCACAAAACCTACTTGATTCAAATGTATCAAGTGTGGGAGGACTTTGTTGAGTCTGGCGGCTATAAGTTTTGCATAAAGCTTAATATCGACATTTAGGAGGGAAATGGGGCGGTAGTTGGAGGGAATATCTGTGGGCTTGCCGGGCTTAGGGATAACAGAAATATGTGCTTCCAACATAGAGGGGGGAAAGGAATGTTCCTGATCCACTGAGTTAAAAAGGGTACACAGGCGGGGAAGTAAACTGGGTGCAAACTTTTTGTAATAGGCAACAGTGAACCCATCAGGGCCTGGGCTTTTGCCCATGGGCAGAAGTTTGAGGATGGTCAAAAGTTCTGTCATTGAAAAGGGTTCCTCCAGTTCTAATGCCTGTGCATCTGTGAGTTGCGGCAAGGTGGTGTCAAGGAGGTAGTCATTTATTACACTTCTAGTGTCTATGGGGCGGTCAGGTTTAGGGAGGTCATAGAGCTTAGAGTAGTATTCCTCAAACTGAGAGAGGATTTCAGGAGTGGTATTTACTTTCTGGTTTGTGGGAGATTTAATCTCGTGTATAAAGGTTTTTAGTTTTTTAAGTTTCAAAGAGCGTGCTAGGAGTTTTCCCACCCTGTTACTTTCAAAATAAAATTTCTGTTTGGTCTTTAAGGCCAGTGCATTAGCTTCGCTAATTTGTAGGTCGTATACCGTTTTCCTTGCCTTCTCTAGATCTGCTGAAATTTGGGGGGAGGAGGGGTTCCGTTTATGCTCATATTCAAGCTTAGATAATATGTCCGTGGATGATTTATATGTCTGACGTGCTTTCTTTCTAATGTGTGCTTGGTATTTAATGAATTCCCCTCTGATATAACACTTGTGGGCCTCCCAGACGACAAACGGGTCAGTTTCAGGTAGGGAATTAAATTGGAAATACTCTTGCAGGAGTTTCTCCACTTTGGTAACGAAATCTGGAAAATGTAATAATTTCTCGTCCAATTTCCACTGAAAAGTGCTATGTGGTGCTGATGGCCAGTTAAGTGTTGTTAGTACAGCCGAATGGTCAGACCATACAGTATGGGAGAGTCTAGAAGATAATACATTAGTGAGACCTCTCTGGTTAGTAAAAAGGTAATCAATTCTACTATATGAACTATGAGGGGCTGAAAAAAAAGTGTAGTCCCTCTTTTCGGGATGTTTGAATCTCCAAGTGTCAAACAGAGTCTGTTCAAGCATAATTTTCCAAAGTTGCTTGACTGTGTGTTTGGATGTTGTGGGCTTTGGGTTCGAGGAATCTAAGTGTGGTTGGATGGGAAGATTGAGGTCCCCTCCTAGATATAATGCACCTATAGTGTAGTCTAAAAGTTGCGTAAAGCATTTCCTAAAAAAAGGGAGTTGTCTGGTGTTAGGGGCGTATAAATTTACCAGCGTCACCGGGGAGCCATATAGCAAACCAGTCACGCATAAAAATCTTCCCTCGTTATCTGTGTATGTATGTATGAGGGTGAAAGAAATCTGTCTGCTGATGAGGATGCTCACGCCATTGCGTTTGTGGTCAAATGAGCTGTGGAAACACTGAGTGAAGTAACCTCCAAAGTATCTAGGCTCCCTATGCTTCTGAAAGTGTGTTTCTTGTAGGAAGAGAATGTCACCTCCCCTCCTACGTAAGTCTCGCATTGCGAGTGAGCGCTTCTGCGCCGAATTTAGGCCTCTAGCATTCTGACTCAGTAGAGTGAGGGGTCTAGCGTTTACACTCATGACTTCGTTGAATTATGTGCAAATGAGAGGATGGATGGAAGTGATAAGGCAGATATGCATGGAAGTGCAAAATGTTGCAAGTGTAGTTGTGTAAGAGAGCCGTTGGGCCCGCGTCTCTGTTGTATAGCATAAATAACATAAACATGAACAAACAATTAAATAAACATTTTCTCATAGAAATTCTAGATACTAATGTAAACATTTAACTATTATTACTGCAGAAGGGGGGATTATAACCCGCTCCAATAAAAATTATATACTATTAAGTCTAACTAATGCTCACTTAAATAGATTCACATTGGCTAGTACAAAAGATAAGAAAAAACAGTTGCATAAATAACATGAAGGGGGAGGGACCAAAAGAATCCCCGACCCAAAAAACATATAACAAGGAAAAACATGAGATCAGTTAAGACTGTACGTTACCCAAATACCATACTGGGGTATCAGACATTTCGACTGCCAGGTTGCATATATCATACATAAAGTCCGAGTGAGAAGAAGACTGACTAGTTTGTGTCCTTAGAGGGTGGACCGGTTATTTTGAGCTGTGTTCTGGGCCCAGCTCGTGATGGTATTCGCTGCCATTCTTCAGAAGTAGGTCTTGCAGGTCTCTTTTTTGGTGGTTCAGGAGGGTCCTCTGGGAGGAGACCCTCAGGGGGGTCAATCTCTAGTGACGAGCAGAAACTACAGACATCTTCCAATGTCCTGCAAATCAATTTTCGATTGCCGTGTAAGACATAAAGATGAAAGGGGAATCCCCATCTGTAGAGGATCTTCTTCTGTCGAAGGAGTGCCGTCAAGGGAGCGAGATCTCTTCTCCTTTGCAAGGTCCGTTGGGACAGATCTTGGTAGAACTGAAGCACGACCCCTCTGAATTTTACCGGTTGGTGCTTGCGTGAAAGTTTTAGGAGTTCTTCCTTTTCTCTGAACTCCTTAAACTTCATAATAATGTCCCTCGGGGGGGCCGTATCCGGAGGTTTGGGTCTGAGGGCTCTGTGGGCTCTAACCCATGGTATATCTGTAGAAGGAGAAGTGTTCTTGAGGTGTGCAAAAAGGGCTGGAAGATAGATTGGAAAGTCTTTGGGTAATACCGATTCAGGCACACCCCTGATTCTGAGGTTTTTTCGCCGGCTTCTATTCTCTAGATCTTCTATTTTATCAAAGAGATCTGCGATAAGCGTTGTATGGTGGGTAGTAGAATCTTGGGTCGAATTAATCTCCTCCTGGAGGTGGTCTGTGAATTCCTCTAAAGCCTCCACTCTGTTGCCTACGGAGTGCAGGTCCTGTTTTATATCTGCTATCTCCTCACGAATGCAGGAGCGAATTATATCGGCTATATCCTGCTTGGATGCTAAAGTAGAGAGGATAGTGTTTGGGACAGGTGTGCTCTCTTCAGACTCTTCTATACTTGTTTGTGGTGTTTGTGTCCTCTTTACAGGTGATTTAATCATCTCATCACTTGTAACAACCTTCGTGGCTGGGGGGGAGAAAAACTGGGCGACCATGCTGTCTCTATGACTGTGCAGTTTGGAGGGTTTGTTAGGTTTTGAAGTGCGTTTGGTGTTCATTTTGCAGTACTGATGAGGAGTGCAAAAATTTGTTTAATTTCCCACTCAGGGACAAATGTGTTAGCAGCACGTGTGTAGGAGTGATAAGAGGGCTTTATAACAGAGTCTCAGTAATATGGTTGATGTGGTCAGGATAGGGCAGTCAGTTGTTATACTGAGCAACTATCATCAGGGTAAACAAGTTTTGGGGGTCATGCGATAGCAGTTGCGACCGTGCTATCTTGACTGCTGTGCTGAGGTTATTTAAATGGTTACGCCACTCCAACCACTAATCTGCTAATCTCCAGGGTAGAAACTCAGCAAGATTTATGTAAGTTCTATCCCATAATCTTCTACCCTCCCTAGGGCCCGCGTGTTGCTACACAACTAGTTTCTCACCCGTTACAAGTGCGTCTTCATAGTCGGCTCTCTTCAATGTCCAGTGACGTAATGGCGGCCTCCACCTACAGCCAGAAGTGCACGGGTCGCATCAGATTAGAGCAGCGCGTCTCGGGTGAGTTACAGATTGTCCCCAGCCCCTCTCGCTATTTCCCCTTTTTACTGCCGGGCGGTGAGAGTTTTCCTGAACGGGTATGGAGTCTGTTCCTCTAAGACTCAGGGGCCCATGCAGTATCCGGCAGTCCAGAAAGTGCACCACAGGTATCAATCTTAGATGCGCCCGGTGCCTTTAGCATATTCTTCGAACCCGGCATAGAGAGTGTTCTTATGGCTCCTGGTCTTTTGGTCTCTCAACGGAGCACTCTGGGCATACTGAATTTGGGGCAATGAAGCCTATTGTGAGCAAATCTGTGGAGCTTGGTTACGGAGCTCGGAGGTTACACAGCTGCCATCGCTGCTGCTGGCTCCGCCCCCAATTACAAGAATTTTAAACTAATTACACCTTATCTAATCCCCCTAATAAAATAAAAAAGCCCCCCAAAATAATAAAATTCCCTACCCTATACTAAATTACAAATAGCTCTTAAAAGGGCTTTTTGCAGGGCATTGCCCCAAAGTAATCAGCTCTTTTACCTGTAAAAAAAAATACAATACCCCCAACATTAAAACCCACCACCCACACACCCAACCCTACTCTAAAACCCACCCAATCCCCCCTTAATAAAACCTAACACTATCCCCTTGAAGATCACCCTACCTTGAGCCGTCTTCACCCAGCCGGGCATAAGTGGTCCTCCAGACGGGCAGAAGTCTTCATCCGATCCGGGCAGAAGAGGACCTCCAGATGGGCAGAAGGCTTCATCCAGGTGGCATCTTCAATCTTCATCCATCCGGAGCGGAGTGGGTCCATCTTGAAGCCAGCCGACGCGGAGCATCCTCTTCTTCTGACGACTCCCGAAGAATGAAGGTTCCTTTAAATGACATCATCCAAGATGGCGTCCCTTGAATTCCTATTGGCTGATAGGATTCTATCAGATAGGAATTAAGGTAGGAAAAATCCTATTGGCTGATGCAGTCAGCCAATAGAATTGAGCTCGCATTCTATTGGCTGATTGGAACAGCCAATAGAATGCAAGCTCAATCCTATAGGCTGATTGGATCAGCCAATAGTCTTGAACTTCAATCCTATTAGCTGATCCAATCAGCCAATAGGATTTTTCCTACCTTAATTCCAATTGGCTGATAGAATCCTATCAGCCAATTGGAATTCAAGGGACGCCATCTTGGATGACGTCATTTAAAGGAATCTTCATTCGTCGGGAGTCGTCGGAAGAAGAGGATGCTCCGCGTCGGCTGGCTTCAAGAGTGACGTGCGGTGAGGTCAGAGGCTGGTGAGGCACTAGCTATGATATGCGAAACACATATACATACATATATAAATACATACATATATATATATATATACACACACACACACACACACATACATGCTCTCTCATAATTACACATGCACATACAGATGATCTCTCTTACACACACACACACACACATGGTTTGTCACTTACACAAACACACATGCTCTAATACTTACACATACAGATGATCTCCCTCTCTCACACACAGATGCTTTGCCACTCACACAGCACACAGGTGCTTTCTCATACTTAAAAATGCACATACAGATCATCTCTCTCTTGCACACACACATGCACCCTGTCACTCAAGCAAACACACATTTTCACACACAGATGATGCCTCATACTTACACATACAGATGATCTCTTTCTCACACACACAGAGATGCTCTCCTACTTACAGATGCACATAAAGATGATCTTTCTCACTCTCACACACACACACAAAGATGCTCTGTCTTACACAAACAAAAATGCTCTCTTTCCTACAGATGGTCTCTGTAACACTAATACACACAGCTCACTCTCTGAAACAAGGTGTCTCACACACATGCTCCTATAGAAAATTTGTGTAGCAACCAATCAACAATCTGAAAGCTAGTGTATGTTCATGCTATCAGCAGTAGAAATGTTTCTCCAAATGAAAAAAAGAGGGAGATTCAAAATTCATATTTACGCTATTTACCCCACCTAACCTACAAAAACACTATTAATACAACTATGCAGAGCATGTGTATGTGAAATAATATAAAATAAATTCTCAGTGTGCCTATCAGCATACATGTTCACAGGAATCTTTATCAGCAAATACAATCAATTACACTTGCAGGAACACAAACACACATATATACACTCACATGCACACAAACACACATATATACACACACATGTACACAAACACACACATACACAAATCCAATATGCACACACACACAGTCAATGTCATGAGATACATCTAGAGCTGATTCATTTGTACCAGAGCTATTGTTGTACATAACACCCTTAGGTTTAGACTTAGGTTTAGGGGTTAATAAATTTAATATAGTAGCGGCGACGTTGGGGGCGGCAGATTAGGGGTTAATACATGTAGGTAGGTGTTGGTGATGTTAGGGATGTTAGATTATGGGTTAATAAAATTTAACTAGTGTTTGCGAGGTGGGAGTGCGGCGGTTTAGGGGTTAATAGATTTATTACAGTGGCGGCGATGTCCGGTCGGCAGATTAGGGGTTAAAAACTTTATAAAAGTGTTTCCGATCTGGGGGAGGGCCTCGGGTTAGGGGTTAATAGGTAATTTATGGGTGTTAGTGTACTTTTTAGCACTTTAGTTAAGAGTTTTATGTTAAGGCGTTAGCCCATAAAACTCTTAACTACTGACTTTTAAATGTGGTAGGAGTCTTGACAGGAGAGGGTGTACCGCTCACTTCTTCCAAGACTCGTAATACCGGCGACGGCGTTAGGAAAATCCCATTGAAAAGATAGGATACGCAATTTACGTAAGGGGATTTGCAGTAAGCTCGAGTCGCGGAAGAAAAGTGAGCGGTACACCTGTACCTGCCAGACTCGTAATACCAGCGGGCGTTAAAAGCAGCGTTGAGACCTCTCAACACTGCTTTTTAAGGCTAACGCAAGACTCGTAATCTAGCCATATGAAAGCTAAAAAACCTAAGTGCTATTGGGGAAATCATTTCTTTTTCAGTTTCTGGTATTGTAAAGTGTTCTATCCCTGAAACCCAGTCAACAGACATTTTTGCTAATGCAGCCCAATAGTACCATTGCACATTCGTTATCCGGAAACCTCCCATTCTGTTCTGGGATCTTGGAACATTTTCCACATTCCAATCCTATGTTTTTTGCCACACTAGAGAAAGGTACAGTATAATGTATGTAATTTCTGTATATCTGCTTTGGAAAGTTGTATAGGTATTGATTGTAGGTCATACAAAAGTCTTGGGCCGAGTATCATTTTAAGTAGACTCACCCTGCCCAAAATGGAAACTGGGAGGTTTTAATATGTGTTCTGATGATTTGATATAAGGGGATATGTTTAAATCATATACATTTTGTGATGTGTCTTGGTATGTGTATTCCTAGGTAAGTAAAGGATTCCTTCACTACTTTGAATTCCCATCCCTCTATAGTGGAAGCTGCTTTTAATCTAACCACATTATTTCAGATTTATCTATGTTTATTTTAAGACATGAGAAACTGCCAAACTGTTGAATTAGTGACATAACTTTAGGGATGTTTCTGCACGGATCTTTTATAAACAATAGCATATCATCCACGTAAAACGAGATTTTTGTGACACTATTCCAAATTTGTATTCCCTCTAGTTCTTGCCTGATCAGGCACGCTAGGGGCTCTATAGCCAGATCAAACAGCAAGGGAGAGAGCGGGCATCCCTGCCTGGTTAACCCTTTCTAAGATGAAATTTTGGGATAGAAGTCCATTTACCATCACCGATGCTCTGGGGTTGTTGTAGAGTTTGGTTATTAATGATAGAAATTAATTTTGGAATCCAAACAGTTGCATGGTTTGGGATAGATGCTGCCATTCTACCCTGTCAAACACCTTTTTGTCATCAAGCGCGAGCAGGCAAGTATCTGTTATATGTTTTTCCTCTTCTCTCTGTTTTTTATCATTGCAGTGAGCTAGCATTAGCAAGGATTTCTTGATATTTGCTACTGATGATCTGTTTTTTATGAATCCTGTCTGATCTTTATGTATGATGTGTGGCATAATATTTGTGAGTCGGTCTGCTAGAATTTTTGTCAGGAGCTTATAGACGCTAAGTAGGGAAATAGGTCGATATGAGTTGGGTAGTTCGGGGTCTTTTTCAGGTTTTGGTATCACACAAATAGTTGCATCTGTAAATATGTCTACAGGCTTGGCAGTCATTAGGAGATCGGAAGAATATAAGTCAGCTAGCGTCAGGTCTATGTCATTTTGTAATAATTTATTAAACTCTATGGGCAGACCGTCTGGACCTGCTACTTTCCCTGAGCTCATGTGTTTTAGGAATATTAGTACTTCCTTCTGTGTTATTGGGGTATTTAAGCTGTTTGCTTCGTCTGTGGTTATCTTGGGTAGGTTTACTTTTTCCCCAAAACTATGCTGTTGTGATTCATTTGGGGGTTGACTCTTGTATAGGGCATTATAGTATTTCCTAAAACCTTCTGCAATGTCTTTATTTTTAAGCTAACACCATCCACTTTTATTGCAGCTACATGTGATCTGGGGCTGTATATTTTAGTGAGATTCGCTAGTAGTGCAAACTCCATTCTTAAATTGTACATATATGTATTAGTCACTGACAGAATAAACATGACATGAAAGTACAATTAAAACATAGTTACACTGTATCTTAATGCAAACTAAAGAAAAAATAGCTTATTTTGGAATAGATATGTTTTTTAAAAAAGGATACTGAATGGCTGTATCATTTAAATTAGAGATAGACAATTGGCGGCTCATGACTGGCCCGATGAACTAGTTTTTGCAGCTTCTGGAGAAAAGCAAAATTAAAAATGTACACTTTGGGGGCATCAGGTGGGTGGATACACAACTCCTCAAAAAAGAGCCCTTCAGAAGAGAAAACAGCAAATATAGGGTACTCTACAACCTTATCTAAATCTGGCCCCGTGCCACTAGACATTTTACATAATCTTTTCCTATTTGTCCATTTAATAGCCATAAATGTATATGCAGCCCTTAAAGGGATAGTAACAATTCAGAATAATGTTATATAATTCAAAACTTAAAAGTATTTGCAGATTTTGTAGCCTAAAGTTGGACTCCGCTCCAGGATCTACTGAGCGATTCTTGGATATCCAAAGCGCTTTGCAGGCTTGCTGGCTAGTCACAGTATATATAAGTAATGGAACAGAATAATTGTTCAGCACACAAAATAAGGTAAACTGTGAAGAATACCGGCATCACAAGAACATCTTTAAAACATTACAAAATAAATTAATAGCAAAGCATGACCCTGAGACAAGATACTTTACAAGGGCAATAAGGTCCAAATTAAATTCCAAATGCTGCATCTAGATTTCTTCCCTATACCTAATGCCAGACAAGGCGCTAGCGACAAACCCTATGTATTATCTGATTGGTTGTGCATCCGGTGACCTCATGTAGACACGGGCCAATCAGATCATGCATTAACGCCTGAGGGCAGATACGCTCTAGAGAGTTGTGCTCTAATCAGAGTCTCGGGCACCACAACTGCCCCTGGGAACCTAATCATGGGTCCCACCCCCCACATCGTGCTTTTAAAGGTTCTCTGACAGAATGCGTGTGCAACGATAATAATCTGACAAGCAAATGTCCGTCAGATAAGAGTTCTATAAATATCTTTATATATCTATACCTATATATAATCATGTGTATATATACAGTAGAATCTCAATTAACTGGCACCCATGGGGATCGGTGTATTCTGGATAAGTGTATTTCCGGTTGCTTGAGAATCACTATTAAAAATATGTCTAACTCTAGTTCTATAATGGATCACATGGGCAGGAGCCAGTTAGAAGTGCACACTAGACAGGATATACGTATCGTATGAGGCTTCAACAGGATGCTTAATCAATAACAAATTCCCAGAACGGCTCAATCAGCTGATGCAATCCTAAGTGCAGTGGTGCAGATAAGTGTGTCTATCGCTCTATTTAATGCAGCTACCACAGCTCCTGCTGTTTAAAGAGATCCGGACTGTTTCTTTAGCACATTTATGCACTAATGTTTTATGCTCTAACATTTTTATTTTTCCGGTTGCTTGAGAGTGCCGGTTGCTTGAGTTCCGGATAATTGAGATTCTACTGTATATATATATATATATATATATATATATATATATATATATATATATATATATATATATATATATATATATATATATATATATATATATATATATATTGTACACACAAAAAAATCATATCTACAGTATGTAGAAATATTTATTTTTGAGAAATAGAATATATTCTGTTATATGAAGAACATAGGTATGTGAAATATTAATATTTTCATGTCAGGTTAGCGCATATGAAAATATGTGGGGGTTTCCAATTTTTTTTTCTCTATTGACTTCTATGGGGGAATACGTGAATGCGCACACAATATTCTAACTTCAACTTTTTGTGCTCGTCGGATTAGCGTGCGGGCAAAAACTGTTTACTTTTAACTCATTATACAAGCAAAATCTTACAAGTGCAAAAAAGGTTACTTCTAGCGCAATTAACGTTCGAATAGGATCATTAATTAGTACTCCACTTGTAATCTGGCCCTTTGTCTTAGAAAAAGTAATGTTTGAACTGTCATGTCAGTTTGTTTCAAAGGATCATATTACTAATGTAAACATTAATATATAAAAGGGACAGGAAAACCCACATTTCTTTCATGTAATTAGCAAGAGTCCATGAGCTAGTGACGTATGGGATATACATTCCTACCAGGAGAGGCAAAGTTTCCCAAACCTCAAAATGCCTATAAATACACCCCTCACCACACCCACAAATCAGTTTTACAAACTTTGCCTCCTATGGAGGTGGTGAAGTAAGTTTGTGCTAGATTCTACGTTGATATGCGCTCCGCAGCAGGTTGGAGCCCGGTTTTCCTCTCAGCGTGCAGTGAATGTCAGAGGGATGTGAGGAGAGTATTGCCTATTTGAATTCAATGATCTCCTTCTACGGGGTCTATTTCATAGGTTCTCTGTTATCGGTCGTAGAGATTCATCTCTTACCTCCCTTTTCAGATCGACGATATACTCTTATATATACCATTACCTCTACTGATTCTCGTTTCAGTACTGGTTTGGCTTTCTACTACATGTAGATGAGTGTCCTGGGGTAAGTAAGTCTTATTTTCTGTGACACTCTAAGCTATGGTTGGGCACTTTGTTTATAAAGTTCTAAATATATGTATTCAAACATTTATTTGCCTTGACTCAGGATGTTCAACATTCCTTATTTCAGACAGTCAGTTTCATATTTGGGATAATGCATATGAATTAATCAATTTTGTTCTTACCTTAAAATTTGACTTTTTCCCTGTGGGCTATTAGGCTCGTGGGGGCTGAAAATGCTTCATTTTATTGCGTCATTCTTGGCGCAGACTTTTTTGGCGCAAATTTTTTTTTCTGTTTCCGGCGTCATACGTGTCGCCGGAAGTTGCGTCATTTTTTTGACGTTTTTTTTTTGCGCCAAAAGTGTCGGCGTTCCGGATGTGGCGTCATTTTTGGCGCCAAAAGCAATTAGTCACCAAATAATGTGGGCTTCTTTTTTGGCGCTAAAAAATATGGGCGTCACTATTGTCTCCACATTATTTAAGTCTCATTATTTATTGCTTCTGGTTGCTAGAAGCTTGTTCACTGGCATTTTTTCCCATTCCTGAAACTGTCATTTAAGGAATTTGATCAATTTTGTTTTATATGTTGTTTTTTCTATTACATATTGCAAGATGTCTCCGTTTGTCCCTGAGTCAGAAGCCACTTCTGGAAAAATGCTTAACTGAGTTTCAGTTCTACCAAAGCTAAGTTCATTTATTTTAAATGTTATAAATGTTTATCTTTAGCTATGGTTTGTAATAAGTTATTATGATATACTTTTACATGCAGATTCCATTAGTATTTATGCTTTATACATTTACATTCTTAAGTGCAAGAAATGTTTAGAAGATTTATAAGAAATATTTTTCTGATTAAGGCTATGTCTGACTTTGTGCCTTCTAATACGATTTTTAGGTCTTTTTCAATTCTTTTTTAATTATTGAAGTTTCAAATGACCAACAACATACTGATTTATCCTTCTCTGATGATGTTTTTTTCTCTTTCAGAAATTCTCTTCATCAGATATTGACACTAACAAATCTACTTTTTTATATAATTTTTTTATTATTAAAGTACATTTGTTCTTTGTTGAAGAGGTGTTGATTATTTTGGATATTAAGGTAACTAGTTCTTTAAGACTAGCTGACACTATTTCTGCCTTTTTATTTCTTCTGTGATTTCAGAGGTTTTCTTTCCAATTCCCCATACTAGGGAATGGAATAGGCTGAGAATTTTCTTTTATTTTTAAACTATATTCTTTGTCAGCAGTTAAATTCAATTTGGAGGGTTCTCCAATTTATTGGAGCTATCTCTACTCCTACTAATTATGCTATTGTTTTTATAGCAAAATAGTATTTATTTTCCTTTATATAGTTGTATCTTATTTTTGGAAAATTATTTAGTTTCAGGTACTTTTCTTGGTCCAGTGATATTGCAATTGCTTCATTTTTTCTGTTTACTTTAAGATCAAGTATCAGATCATCATTTATTTTAGCATTGTTAAGGGACAACATTTACTAGACTAGGTGCCGTTGCATTTGTCTTGTTGTTTTGCATTTTGCAAGTCCTCTGTTTTGACTGGTCCTTTAAACTGGACTATCATGCTAATGATTTCATTTGTGTCTTCATTTTATTGAATATATTCACAAATGAGGGTTAATCTATGTCTTTAGCTATTTTAGCTAGAAGAATTCTGTGATTTAAAAAAAAAAAGAAAATCCATATTTCTTTTGTTCTAAGATAATCAATTCTTAACTGTTACTATGGGCTTCAAGATTGAGTTCTAAGACTAAAACTTTAAGCTTATACTAGTTTGGTTGTTCTTATTAAGGAATGAATCCTGAGTTCTTTCCCAAGTAACATGTTTTTAATTGGGGTTCGAAATTAGCTCCCTAATGTTGCGATGCACATGCCGTATTCCAGCTTGGCTGGTAAGGGGCAGGTTAAGACTTCTTTGAAATTTATTTGGTTCTATTTTGTCCAAATTTCTTTGATTTTATTCCAGTAAGGCTAACACTTTCTTTCAGTGTGTTTCTGTCCTATATATTTTGGATACTGTTGAGGCATGGCTGGGTACCCATGGGGATCAAGCGCTGCTCAGACCTGGAATCTTCTGGGGTTTTTATTCCAGTTCCTTTTCTAGGAACTGGGTTTTGGAGTTTTATTCAAACTATTTTGCCTTTTTGTGGTCATTGATAGCATTATTTGTTTTCTTTAGATACAATAAATGCGTATTCTTCATTTTTCTGTTTTCATTCAGATTATTTCCTGAGGATGCAGATTCTCATATGTTTAGCTTGCTCTTCAGGACATAGTTAGAGGATCTTTTTTCAAAAGCTCTTGATTCCTCACGCAAGGGTCATCTTTTTTTAGGTTTCCAGATGGTTTATGTCACTATCTTTGTCTCTATCAGACAAGGGACAATTTGTATTGGGTTCCGTCTGTCGGTACCTTTAGTCTCTATTATTTCCTTCAGTTGCTATATATGCATAGAAGTTTTAACAGCATTGGATTCAATTCCCTTTGCTCATTTTCAATGGAAAGATCCTTTCCAGCTTTTTATGAGTGTTGTTTCTTCAAGAACATGGTTGGAGGATCAATTAACCAAAAAGTTTGTTGATTCCTCAGACAAGAGTAACCTTTTTTAGATTTCCGGATAGATTCAGTGTCCATGACTCTGTCTCTGTTGGACAGGAGACGTCTGAAATTGGTTTCAGCTTATCGAAACCTTCAGTCTCAATCATTCCCTTCGGTAGCCTTATGCATGGAAATTCTAGGTTCTTATGACTGCTGCATTGGACGTGTTCCCCTTTGCTCATTTTCACATGCGACCTCTTCAGCTCTGTATGCTGAACCAGTGGTGCCGGGATTATACAAAGATATCGCATTTAATATCTTTAAAACTGATTGTTCGACACCCTCTGACGTGGTACAGACCACCATCGTTTAGTTCAGGGGGCTTTTTTTTTTCTTCCAACCTGGACTGTGATCTCAACAGATGCAAGTCTGACAGGTTGGGGAGCTGTATGGGGGTTTCTGACAGCACAAGGGGTTTTGGAAATCTCAGGAGGTGAGATTACCAATCAATATTTTGGATCTCCGTGCAATTTTCAGAAGCTCTTCAGTCATGGCCTCTTCTAAAGAGAGAATCGTTCATTTGTTTTCAGACAGACAATGTCACAACTGTGGCATATATCAATCATCAAGGAGGGACTCACAGTCCTCTGGCTATGAAAGAAGTATCTCGAATACTGGTATGGGCGGAATCCAGCTCCTGTCTAATATCTGCGGTTCATATCCCAGGTATTGACAATTGGAAAGCGGATTATCTCAGTCGCCAAACGTTACATCCGGGCGAGTGGTCTCTTCACCCAGAGGTGTTTCTTCAGATTGTTCAAATGTGGGGACTTCCAGAAATAGATCTGATGGCTTCTCATCTAAACAAGAAACTTCCCAGGTATCTGTCCAGATCCAGGGATCCTCATGCGGAAGCAGTGGATGCATTGTCACTTCCTTGGAAGTATCATCCTGCCTATATCTTTCCCCCTCTAGTTCTTCTTCCAAGATTAATCTCCAAGATTCTGAAGGAATGCTCGTTTTTTCTGCTGGTGGCTCCAGCATGGTCTCACAGGTTTTGGTATATGGATCTTGTCCGCATGGCTTCTTGCCAACCGTGGACTCTTCCGTTAAGACCAGACCTTCTGTCACAAGGTCCTTTTTTACCATCAGGATCTCAAATCCTTAAATTTAAAGGTATGGAGATTGAACGCTTGATTCTTAGTCAAAGAGGTTTCTCTGACTCTGTGATTAATACTATGTTACAGGCTCGTAGATCTGTATCTAGGAAGATATATTATCGAGTCTGGAAGACTTACATTTCTTGGTGTCTTTCTCATAATTTTTCCTGGCATTCTTTTAGAATTCCGAGAATTTTTCAGTTTCTTCAGGATGGTTTGGATAAAGGTTTGTCTGCAAGTTCCTTGAAAGGACAAATCTCTGCTCTTTCTGTTCTTTTTCACAGAAGGATTGCTATTCTTCCTGATATTCATTGTTTTGTACAAGCTTTGGTTCATATAAAACCTGTTATTAAGTCAATTTCTCCTCCTTGGAGTTTGAATTTGGTTCTGGGGGCTCTTCAAGCTCTTCCATTTGAACCTATGCATTCACTGGACATTAAATTACTTTCTTGGAAAGTTTTGTTTTCGTTTGGCCATCTCTTCTGCTAGAAGAGTTTCTGAATTATCTGCTCTTTCTTGTGAATCTCCTTTTCTGATTTTCCATCAGGATAAGGCGGTGTTGCAAACTTCTTTTAAATTTTTACCTAAGGTTGTGAATTCTAACAACATTAGTAGAGAAATTGTGGTTCCTTCATTATGTCCTAATCCTAAGAATTCTAAGGAGAGATCATTGCATTCTTTGGATGTAGTTAGAGCTTTGAAATATTATGTTGAAGCTACTAAGAATTTCCGAAAGACTTCTAGTCTATTTGTCATCTTTTCCGGTTCTAGGAAAGGTCAGAAGGCCTCTGCCATTTATTTGGCATCTTGGTTGAAATCTTTAATTCATCATGCTTATGTCGAGTCGGGTAAATCTCCGCCTCAAAGGATTACAGCTCATTCTACTAGGTCAGTTTCTACTTCCTGGGCGTTTAGGAATGAAGCTTCGATTGATCAGATTTGCAAAGCAGCAACTTGGTGTTCTTTGCATACTTTTACTAAATTCTACCATTTTGATGTGTATTCTTCTTCTAAAGCATTTTTTGGTAGAAAAATACTTCAGGCAGCTATTTCAGTTTGATTCTTCTGCTTATAATTTCAGTTTTCTTCATTATAAGATTTAAACTTTATTTTGGGTGTGGATTATTTTTCAGCGGAATTGGCTCCCTCCCTCTCTAGTGACTCTTGCGTGGAAGATCCACATCTTGGGTAGTCATTATCCCATATGTCACTAGCTCATGGACTCTTGCTAATTACATGAAAGAAAACATAATTTATGTAAGAACTTACCTGATAAATTCATTTCTTTCATATTAGCAAGAGTCCATGAGGCCCACCCTTTTTTTGTGGTGGTTATGATTTTTTTTGTATAAAGCACAATTATTCCAATTCCTTGTTTTTTATGCTTTCGCACTTTTTTCTTATCACCCCACTTCTTGGCTATTCGTTAAACTGATTTGTGGGTGTGGTGAGGGGTGTATTTATAGGCATTTTGAGGTTTGGGAAACTTTGCCCCTCCGGGTAGGAATGTATATCCCATACGTCACTAGCTCATGGACTCTTGCTAATATGAAAGAAATGAATTTATCAGGTAAGTTCTTACATAAATTATGTTTTTTCTTTCATGATTTGAAAAGTAAATTCAAATTAAACAAAACTTTAAAAAGTACTTATTTTATAAAATTTGCTTCATTATCTTGTTATCCTTTGCTGAATGAACTGCATTGCACTACTGGCAGCTAGGTGAACAGATCTAGTTAGCCAATCACAAGAGACAAATGTATGTAGGCACCAATCAGCTCCCACTTGTGTAAGATATGTGCATATTCTTTTTCAACAAGGGAACAAAGCACATTTGAATATAGAAGTGAATTTAAAAGATTCTTAAAATTACATGATCTATCTAAATTATGCAAGTTTAATTTTGAATTTCCTATCCCTTTAAGCCATCTGAGAACTATTTTAATGTATGCTCATTCTCATATGAAAACACAATTTTATAATTGTAAATGCCAACAAATTAAACATTTTAAACTACAATATGTGCTTTTTCCTTGATTGCACGTATAAAACATGACTCAATGTGCTTACAAAAATCAAACAGTATTTCAGTTTAAAGGGACATAATACTCAAATGCTAAATCACTTGAAACTGATGCAGTATAACTGTAAAAAGCTGACAGGAAAATATCACCTGAGCATCTCTATGTAAAAAAGGAAGATATTTTACCTCACAATCTCCTCAGCTCAGCAGAGTAAGTTCTGTGTAAAACGTTATACTTCACCTGCTCCCAGCTGCAGGTAAAAATAAAAAAAATGAAGAAATGAACAGCAGCCAATCAGCATCAGCAGTGCTGAGGTCATGAACTCTTACTGTGATCTCATGAGATTTGACTTAACTCTCATGAGATTTCATAGTAAGCTTCCTTTACCTGATTGGTGAAATAATATGAGAGTTCACGAGGCTCATCCCCTAAGATGTCCCAGGACAGACATACTAAAATGCTGCTTAGAAATCCTTTACAATGGGATGTGGCTACTGAGGAACTTTTGAGGTAAAATATCTTTCTTTTTTACATAGAGATGTTCAGGAGATATTTTCTAGTCAGCATTTTACAGCTATACTGCATCACTTTCAAGTGTTTAAACATTTGGGTATTATGGCCCTTTAATCTGGAAGTGATATTGTTAAGTATATACCCACTACTTCTTAGGTGGGAGATAATAAAGACAGTTAAATGATTCACACTTCTGGGAAGTAATTGCTTTAGGCATACACATAAATCTGGAAGATATTCACTTTAAGAGAGCTGCCTTTGGCTGTGTATAACATATAATATTAGGACCATATATGTTCATGTAATTGCTTTCAATGTAGGTATCTAAATTGACATGAACTGTAACATCTCTTTTCACGTATTTTTTTTTTTTTAAGATTTCTGTTGCCTCTCAGAAAGATTTTTGGCACAAGAACCTGTTAGCAGATACTCAATAAAAATACATTTTAATATACCCCTGATAATTAGTTTCTGATTGGTGTGGACATTGGCGAGTCCATAATTGCTGAAATCACAAGATTTTAATTCCCATAGATGTTAAAGGGATATTCCAGTCAAAATTGGAAACCACATGCGTGCATTTTGGTATTGAACAGAAGCAATTTTGTAATATACATGCATTAGCAAAAATGCTTCCTATAAAAGCTATAGCTGTTTCAAAAGTGTCTTTAAGTATGCACAGTGCACCAGCATTTTAAACACAACACTTGCTCAGAGAGTTAAAGGTGCTTGTACCATCTGTTAATGATTTAATTTGTTAATTGCTGACATCATACAAGCCCCCGTGATGATCTAAGCAGCTGCAATATTTAAAATGTGTGTGCAGTAACAATATCTAGCTATGCTTCACATGAACTTGTTAACTCTAAAACAGTGATAACTTTTACCAGAAGCATTTTTGCTAATACATTTATATTTAATATATGTTAAAGAAGGATCTAGGCAGACCGTTCTAGATTTGAGATGTTAATCTGTAAATTACATCACACAGCAGATACATCTGCAAGTGTTGTGTCTATATGAGACAATGGTGCAGACCCTTATTACTAATAATTGAATAAATTGCACATGAAGATAGACTCAACATTACATGAGTCAAAAAATTAAAAGACGGGATACAGCACTCTTTTAGCACATTTATTATACTTAGATTAGCTAAACAAAATTCAGAAAATTATGTGTTGCAGAATGAAGATGGGCATATAAGCACACCAAGGTACATATACAAATTATACAGCATCGCTGGCCAAGGACACAAATAACACAAATTGCAATAGGCAGTAATTGGACTGTGAACACTACATCCCTACTTACCCTAGGACCCCCTTGAGGCCCTCAAGGGAGCTATACCTAGGAAGTAATAACCTGGGGATCTAAGTGGCACAGAATACATACATTCCAAAAAAAAAAACCATTGCATAACATATATAAAGTACAGGTGAGTGTATGAAGTGCAACAAGGGGAATCTAATGTCTCATCTAATTTTAAAAATAAATCAAATTTTATGCCTCAATTGTCAACCGTTCCAGTTGTACATTGGTTTGTGAAATTAGTCGAAAAAGACATACAATAACTGGTGTTCACAGGCATTGTTGATGATAATCTGTCTAGATTAGAAAGGAAATCCCTTGATGAATTAATTCATGCCAAAGACATCATCATAAAGCCTGCAGACAAGGGCGATAACCTGGTTATCTGGGACGAGAAAAAATACATCCTGGAGGTTAAGCGCCAGTTCTTAGACAGAGAACAATATTGTAGAATGATGACTAATCCCATTGGTCATCTTCAAATGAACTTTTTATGATGCTTAATGAAGCTAAAGCAAATAACATTATTACTGTAAATGAGTTTAAGTATTTGTTCCCTGAATTCCCTGTCATGCCAGTATTTTACTGTATTCCTAAGATTCATAAAAATCCAGTAAGTCCTCCGGGACGACCCATAATTGTGGGAATAGGAAGCCTGACAGAGAACCTAGGGAACTATGTTAACCATTTTTTACTGCGTAAGATAGATGGGGCAATGATCCCCTGTTGGTATCGTTGGACGTAGAGGGATAATATTCCTCTATACCTCATGAGGTAGGTGTGAGGGCCTGCAGGGGGTATCTGAGCAGTAGGAAGAGCACATTTCAAACCTACACAGATTTTGTGATTTCAGCTTTGCAATGTGTTCTGGAAAACAATATTTTCTCCGTTGATGGCAAAATTTACAAACAAATAAGGGAAACAGCAATGGGGGAGACGTGTGCCCCACCTATGCTTGCCTGCATTTGGGAGCATTGGAGATGGATCAATTATATGCAAATAAATTATATGAACAATTTGCAATGCTATGGTTAAGATTTGTGGATGATGTGCTTCTCCTCTGGGAAGGCCCTCTGGAGTCACTACACACCTTCATACAGGAACTAAATGTTAATAAATACAATATCAAATTAACATATAGCTTTAGATACAAAGAAATATCCTTTCTGGATATTAACATTAAAAAAGAAAATGGTCAAATTACTACAGAAGACTTTCATAAAAGTACAGCAACGAATAGTCCCCTCCTGGCATCAAGCCACCATCCCAAACATCTAAAAAGAGGTATACCAATTGGTCAGTTTCTACGCTTACGTTGGAATCAAAGGCAAAGTTTGAAATTCATGCTGAAAAAATGGAGAAAAGATTTCTAGACAGAGGGTACTCTAAAAAAATGTAGTGGGAGCTAGAAATAGAGCTAGGAAAACAGAAAGAGACCAGCTACTCTTCTCAAAGGATAAGACTGATAACTAAATTCAATTGTCATTGGCATGCCTTAAAGAAAATTCTTGAAAAGCATTGGAATGTATTGATCAGTGATGAGGATATAGAAAAAGAAGTAGGGGAATACCCCCTCCTCACAGCAAGAAAAGCACCAAATCTTAGAGGCAAATTGGTCAGGAGTAGGTATATTTCTAGACCCCTCATATCAGATTGGCTCTCAAGCCGTAAAACAATAGGCAACTACCCTTGTGGGAGATGTGTAGCCTGTAAATTTATGGAAAGAACTAAACAATTTAGTGTACAAGAAGGAAAGGTGTACAAAATTAGAGAATTCTTTAACTGTAATACAGTAAGGGTAGTGTATTTATTACATTGTTCCTTCCCACTTTAATACATTGGCAAAACAAAAAGAATCTTTAAAGATAGAATTACAGAACATAGGGACAACATAAAACAGAATGTCCAAACAAGTAGTATTGCAAGACATTTTGCAATGTTTCACAACAATGATCCGGATTTTCTGAGATTTGTAGGAATTGACAAAGGAATTCTTCATGGCAGAGGGGGCAATAATGATAGAGCCCTCCTGCAAAAAGAGAGTAGATGGATTTATAGATTAGCTACCTTGGGTCCTCTAGGCTTAAATAAAAAATTAGACTATGCATGCTTTTTGGGTTCATAAATTGCCCAGTCCCTGTAATATATTAAATTTAAGACTAGGGTTTCAGGGAGGATATTGCTGCTCTATTCCAGATTGCTAGAACATAATTAAGAATAATTTGTAATAATGTAGGTACGTATTTGTAACCTCCCCTCGTAGTATTCTTAAAATATATATATAATTAATTTTAAAAAATATACATTGGTGATAAGTGGGCGTAAGTGCTGCCTTTATTTATGATGTCTGTGTCTATTAAGTACCAGCATTGACAGCGCACCCGCTTACAAAGTTTCATAAATCGTATCAAGCAAAAATTAGTGTTCACCTGACAAAGCAAACATATAAGCGTACTAGGATTACTAGAAATACTGTTCAAATTGTGAAGTGATTTTGCTAGAAACACAATGTATTATTCTAAAAATGTAACAGAAAGTATCGTATTGATACATATCAGGTATCTACAGTTACCAATTAAAACCTTCACCTATAACGAAGGGTGGAGCAAACAGGAGCACAAAAACAGTGCACATGAGGAGTCGTAATCAGCCCTGAGGAAGCCCCGTCCCACTTCATGACGAGCGGGTGAAACGTACGTTGGCATTGGTCAGCCGTGTCACATGTCTGCTTTTGCCGAGTGAATCTACTAGGGAGCTTAACAAACTCTAAGTGTACCAAGAAAGTTAACAGATGTGTTGTAATCTATCAACATACAGCGGATGTTGGATTCTACAATGATTTAAAGTTGTTGCAGCGGTATGGTGTTGATAATACACAGCCATTACTGGTGGAGCAGAAAATATGGTAAAGCTAACACTCTCACATTTACATACCGTGGTCTCACAGCATGAACTACTCAAGTACTGTAATCCATGTAACCTATGTTGTGGAGTCCTGAACTTTGCTACAACTTGTAGCCTACAGCCATTAAGCAACTCACAGTGTTTCGGAAAACATTGCAATTTAAAGGACACTATATAAACTCGCCTGTACTTTATATATGTTATGCGATGGGTTTTCTATGGAATGTATTTATACTGTGACACTTAGATACCCAGGTTATTACTTCCTAGGTATAGCTCCCTTGAGGACCTCAAGGGGGTCCTAGGGTAAGTAGGGGTGTAGTGTTCACAGTCCAATTACTGCCTATTGCAATTTGTGTTATTTGTGTCTTGAACAGCGATTCTGTATGAATCTGGTACACTTTACATATGTGGTCTAGGCTCGGTAATTTACCCTATACCTGTCCTAGTTATACCCCTTCGAATTTACTGGGGGGTCTATGCATACAGAAAAAGGGTTTTGAGCTTCTACTGGATGTGTAAATTATTGTTCTATAGTATATAACTATTATTCAACTTAGCTCTTGCTGTCACGGTGACGGTCACTTTATAGGAGTAACATAGTTAATATATCCCTTTGATACTAAAATGGTACTAGTTTGTATATGTACCTTGGTGTGCTTATATGCCCATCTTCATTCTGCAACACAGCATTTTCTGAATTTTGTTTAGCTAATCTAAGTATAATAAATGTGCTAAAAGAGTGCTGTATCCCCTGTCTTTTAATTTTTTGACTCATGTAATTTTGAGTCTATCTTCCTGTGCAATTTATTCAATTATATTGCAAATATGTTTCAAAGATGTAATTAATCTATGTGCATTTATATTTTGACTGGAATGTCCCTTTAAGTGTCATCAATCAATGTATCTTTTACCTTGTATACTTTAAAATGTAATCTTTCTTGAGAGTTTATTTGAAAACCCCAGTCTTAGAACCATAGTGATATGTAACTTCAATAGATGTAATATAGGCATGCCCTGACATTCTAATCCATCAAAAATATATGTTGTTTTTATATATTTTTCACATCTTTTGCTTTCAGAATTTCAACAGTCTCAATGGAATTTCCTACGTTTATTGCAAAATTCATAGCATTTGTTCATTTACTAACTGGACAATATTTTCCTGAATAAAGATTCATATTACAGAGTTTGGCAAGAGCAGGTTACAGCACTTTGTGGAATTTTCCTTTAGGTTTCAAGAACCTGAATAACTGCATTTAGCTGCACAAAACATAATTATTCACATATACTATGTAGCAGCAAAATTCTATATGAATGAACTGCCAAGCTTTACTTAATAACCAGGAAACAATAATGTTATTTGTAATTTGTTAACATTTGATAAACTGATTTTCCTTGCTAACAACTGTGTCACTTATCAAGACTTAAAAAAAAATACCTTTATAAATATTGTTGAATTTATACCACTGTTTTTTAAACCTGTCCTCAGGTCTCCCTAACAGGCCACATTTTAAAGGGACATAATACTCATATGCTAAATCACTTGAAACTCGTGCAGTATAACTGTAAAAAGCTGTGTAAAAAAGAAAGATATTTTACCTCACAATCTCCTCAGCTCAGCAGAGTAAGTTCTGTGTAAAAAAGTTATACTCAGCTGCTGTCCAGCTGCAGGTAAAAAAAAAATGAAGAAATGAACAGCAGCCAATCAGCATCAGCAGTGATGAGGTCATGAACTCTTTTACTGCTATCTCATGAGATTTCACTTAACTCTCATGAGATTTCATAGTAAACTTCCTTTAAACTGAATAGGGAAATAACATGAGTGCATGCGGCTCAACCCCTTAGCTGTCCCGGGACAGACATACTGATTTGCTGCTTAGAAGACCTTTACAATGGGATGTGGCTACTGAGGAACTTTTGAGGTAAAATATCTTTCTTTTTTACATAGAGATGTTCAGGTGATATTTTCTAGTCAGCTTTTTTACAGCTATGCTGCATCACTTTCAAGTGTTTCAACATTTGGGTATTATGGCCCTTTAAGGATATCTGAACTGGAGCACAGGTGAAATAATCAGCTGAATATTAAACATGGTTATTTTACCTGTTCTCATCCAAGGTAATCCTGAAAACCAGGTTTTCAGGTAATCCTGAAAACCAGGCCTGAGGACAAGTTTTAAAACCAGTTCCATACCATATACAGTGGTAGTCTGTGTTGCTACCCAAATTGATTAAAACAACAAGAGGAGGCATTCATTAGTGATACTTTTGCTACTTGTATGGCCCATCTCCCACCTGTTATTTTTTCCTGGATCTATGTCATCTGAGTTAAAGTTAATTATGTAAAGTGGACCTGCAGAATCTTGTCTTGAAAGTGAGGCTACCAAAGCCTTGATACTGAAGTTAAAATTATTTTGAAAAGGTGATTCCACTCTGTTAAATAAACTAACTGCTATTTAAGGACTTTCTCTTCGGGTACTTAAGGTTTTGGATTTGCATGAGAAATTGAAGACTACAGATATAGCTTTATAGCTCCATGGAACACTATTGCTTTGTGCTCTTTTAGCTTTTAAACTATGTTGTGTGATACCTTTGAAGGGTATATTTTATATCTGTCTGTGATAAGGAGTTCAAGAAATATGATAAACAGTTCCAGAACAATCTGAGATCCTTTAAGGAGGAGTTATAGTTCCTTTAAACAGAAAATTAACAGAGACAAATTAGACTATAAAATAAATAAGGTTTATAAGTGGATTCATAGACATAATTCTAAAATTATATATAAGGGTAAAAACCAACGTAGAAATACGAGGAATAGATCTTTTTCTAAACAATCCAAAAAAGTCACATTTAGTGAAACAGAATATGATTTTGATACATCAGACATAGAAACTTCTTAACCCTTTAGTGACAAATTTCTGTTAAATAAACCATTTCTGTACTAGATACACCTATTCCCTCCACTTTTTCGCACTCAAAAAATGAGGTGGGCTCACAGAAACCAAAAGTAAAAATTAAAATAAAATATGTAGAGAGTGTGGAGAGGAAGAAGAAACAAACAGCAGTCGATACCCACAGAGGAAACAAACACTTTCAGGATAACATGCTAACCAATAATCTGGTGAATTTGTCCACATGAAATTAACAAAATATAAGGTTTCTTTACTTTAAGTTTAAGTTTTTTTCCCCCAGTTTTAAATTATACCTATTCTCCACAAAATTGGATGTTAACAGATTTGTTAGGGATCTAACTCTAAAAAAAACATTGCTCTGTGTTAGGGAAAAGGAGAAAATGCTATAGAAGTTAAGGTGAGTTGGAGAAAACTAACCAAATGATGTTGTACAAGGAAAATCAAAAAAATAGAAGAGGCTTCATTTGCATGAGAAATTAAAGGAGATACATCTCAGAGCTGTTTGAAGATGAGAAAACGGATGTGCATAAGTGAGAAAGATAAAAGGATGAAAAAGAGAGTGTGATTAATAGGATGGGGAGCTTTTTGTATGAGAAAAAGTAGGTGGTGTTAAAAATAGACTAGTGTGAGAAGGGTAAGTCAACAAATTACAGGTACAAATTAAGGTAATTGAGAGTCATGAAGAGCTGATATGATTTAGACATAGTTGAAAGAAACACAGAACACAGAAAGCGAGGTTGTGTGTTAAAGGAAATGATGTGGAGAAATGAGGAGATACTTGTGTGTACAGATGAGGATACGGGCTAGGGTTAGGAAAATGGGGTTAAAAAAGCAGAAAGAAATCGCTGTGTATTGTGGTGGCTGTGTAAGGTGAGGGGAGGTGTCTGGAACTCTGTATGCAGGAATAACAAACAGAAACAAGTAAGTCTTTCTAGAGTAATCTTTACTGAAGAAATTATATGCAGAAACAGATTAATTAAATAAGAAAACAGAACTGTACTGGAACAAATCTTACAATGCAATATAGAACACAACTCTCTCAACAAGCAAAGAACTCAGCGAGTACTGTTAATAACATATTTTGTGAAATGTCCAGGAACAAGATAGCATATGCAAGTAGGTACAAGTCTCTCAACAAGCACAGAACTCAGAGAGTACTGTTTTTAAGATATTTGGTGAAATGTCCAGGAATAAGATAGCATATGAGAGTAGGCACAAGTAGTTGTAGAATAAGCATATAACAAGGATCTTTGGTCTTAGCAGTAGCAGAAGCATACATCAGCATTACAACAGGAGTCTTTGGTCCCAGCGGTAGTATAGTATATCCAAGTATGTCAGCAGAGGTCTTTGGTCTCAGCAGAAACATACATCAGCATTACAACAGGGGTCTTTGGTCCCAGCGGCAGTATAGCATACCCAATTATGTCAGCAGAGGTCTTTGGTCTCAGCAGAAGCATACATCAACATTACAACAGGGGTCTTTGGTCCCAGCAGCAGTATAGCATACCCAAGTATGTCAGCAGAGGTCTTTGGTCTCAGCAGAAGCAGAAGCATACATCAGCATTACAACAGGGGTCTTTGAATAAAGCAGAGGAGCAGGAAACAGGAAAGCACCTTCCAAGGCAATAACTAGTATCCTTTTATAGGAACTCCCACACCTGTGCTTTTCAGGTGGGAGTTCCAATAATCAGCCACTGGTCCTTTAAATCTAGGCAGCGTGCGGCCGTGCACACCTAGAGATTTGCAGCTGCTGCTGATAGCAGACTGGTTTTGGCGTCTCTCCATGTGGGAAGCTGAAACTGATCACTGGGGCCTGTCTTCACCGCGACGGCGGCCAGAAGAACGGTCAGAGACCCAGTATTAACCGCAACAGCGGCTGGGTAAGTCAGGGCTCCTGACATGCTGTTAGTCTGTTATACTTTTACAAAATATAATTTTTTTTTTATTTTAAAGAATGATGTGATGGGTTATGTCATTACTGATGCCATTGATGTCACTAGAGATATCATTGATGATTTAGATATTATAATTTCTTTGTGTAGGATTATTTTAAAGATAGTCACTACTGTTGTCATTGATGATGTCATAGGTGATGTCACTAGTGATGTAATTAATTATTTAAAAAAATATAATCTTTAGAATGATGCCATGGGTTATGTTACTACAGATGCCATTGATGATGTCACTAGTAATGTCATGAACAATGTCATGTGTGATGTAATCAGTGATGTCATTGATGATGTCATGCAAAGCACCTAGGGCGGGGGATCTGAAGTTCGGAATTTACTAGGTTTTTAACATTTGATTAACAACTTAAACTCTAGGCTTTAACGTTAAGTGTTTTGCAAATTAATATATATATATATATAGGTATGGATGTATATTTAAATATATATATATATATATACACACACAAATACAAATAAAGAGAACATTTTCTTCTATGTCAAGAACATCAGAATGTAAAGTATTCCTAAAGAACCTTTGGCTTTAGCGCAGTTAATCTAGCACAGTGTCGGGTTAGCGCGCAAGCAATAACTAAAAGTTTTCTTTGTAGCACTCCCCATAAAAGTAAATGGGGTTAAGAAGTGAGTGTGGCCACGATCTCTAAAGTCCTGAAGATAGTCTGAGTCTTTCTCTCACTTGCTTAATTTTTAGTTTCAACTTGTAATACACGCACAGATCTGTCCACTCTAATATTTTAACTTTAGCGCGGTTAGTTACTGAGCAAATTTTTTTTTAGAGCAACACTTCTAGCCACCCATTTTTACTATAACTGATGTTCAAAACAGTTACTTATAGGTCAATTTTTCAAACTGGGAATGGATATTCACCTTTCGTTTTGTGTCTTCATACACACAGGAACACTCTCATTTGTGTCTTAGGGGTTTAACAAGCAGCGGATGCTGCTTCCGACTCTGATCATTTCTGGTCCACCAGAAACAGAAGTTAAGAAGCAGTAAGACCGCTGCTCCTTAACTTCTCTGTCACCTTTTTAGGTGGCGGACTGAAATCATCCTAATGCAATACGATCGGGATGATTGACACCCCCTGCTAGCGGCTGATTGGCTGCCGGTGAGCAGGGTTTGGCATTGTACAAGCATTTCACTAGAAATGCTTGTGCAATGTTAAATGCCGACAGGAATGTTGTTGGCATTTAGCAAGATGGAGCGGACATGATTTGCTACAGCGAACCATGTTGGCTCAACACTACATAAAGCTACTCCTTAGTGTACAATATCCATCATATTAATTTATCATCAAAGCAATAGATTCCCAACATGTACTACTAGAAGATTACCTGCTTTCTGGATTTATTAATTTGTTTATTCTACCAGAATGATGTTCTGAAAGGCAACACACATTTGCCAGTTCTGAGGTTGCATGTGCAAAAATAAATACATATTTCTTTTTCCGGTTTGGAGATTTGGTAGCAAACAGTGCTGTAGCACCACTTGCTAGGCAGATTCATTAGACAAATAACATACTATCAAAGGTTACAATCTGTTTAAAACTAAATGCTGGTAAACACGGTTTAAAAATCATTTAAACATTTTTCAGTTTCTTTGCTCCAAAAATATTCCATGTGTGCAAATTCATTCAGGTAAAGTTATATTTTTAAGTAACATTACATTTTATTCTTTCATTAGCTGGCATCACAAGAAGTCCCACTCAAAATTTGGACTCTGCTTTTCTGTTTTTTCTCTAGCATTTTAAAGGATAGTTGAAGAGATGCACTAACATTATCACTTTCAATGCAGCATTTACACTGTAAAAATGTTTTACATTTAACTGTTACATGCTGCAGTTCTGAAAAACACACATCTTCACCAATGTTTCCTTCAGTAGCCCAGACATTTTTCCCGTTTTTTTTTTTTTTTCAAAGACGATTCGGCAGTGCACATCACTATCTCAGGTACTGAATAAATTGCATAAATTATTAACTTCTGTAGAAAGTGTACCCTCTGTTTCGGGATGGGCGAATGTCTTTATATTTGAATTCAAATGTTAATGTAGAAATTCGATTTTCATAATCGAATGTTGACAAGAATGAATATTCTCAAAAATTCTATAATCAAATGCTATTTACAGTTTTCGAATGTCACTTTCGAATTCAAATGTTGATAATTAGATCGAATATCCACATTCGAAATTTTGAATGTAAAATTTGGTTTAACAAATACTATTCAGAAGTTCAATAGTTCATGTGGTAGGGCATTTTGTAAATTTATACATAATAAATACAAATATATCAATTTGAATGTTTCTATTTAGAATATTGCATAATTTGAATATTACAATTAAAGAAAGCATTAGAAATACTATTACAAATATATAAATTCAAATTTTTCAAATTCGAATATTGCAAAATTTGAATATGAAATTTAAAGAAAGCTTTAGAAATACTATTACATATATATAAATTAAAACATTTCAAATTCGAATATTGCAAAATTTGAATATGAAATTTAAAGAAAGCTTTAGAAATACTATTACATATATATAAATTAAAACATTTCAAATTCGAATATTGCATAATTTGAAAACATTTAAAGCATTAGAAATACTATTACAAATATATATATTCGAATTTGAATAGTGCATAATTCGAATACATGAAACAAATGTTAGAATGTTGTTCCACGAATGTGTTAAAATTAGTTTTTCAAATGTTGCGAAACATTCCCCCATCCCTACCTCTGTTGAGATATTTGCAGAGCTGCTTAAAAGGACTTAAAAAAACCCCAAATTTATTTCATGTTCCAGATAGAGCCTACAATTTTAAACAATTTTCCAGTTTATTTCTATTATCAAATTTGCTTCATTTTCTTGGTATCTTTTGCTTGATGAGCAGCAATGCACTACTGGGAGCTAGCTGAACACATTTGGTGAGCCAATGACAAAAGGCATATATGTGCAGCCACCAATAAGGAGCTAGCTCACAGCATTGCATTGCTGCCCCTAAGCCTACGTATATATACTTTTCAACAAAAGAAGACCATGGGGTATATTTACCAATGTGCGAGCGGATATTATGTCCGCTGCACATAGAGGCACATCGGTAAATGCCTAAATGCCGACAGCATACGCTGTCGGCATTTATCATTGCACCAGCAGATCTTGTGAACTGCTGGTGCAATGTCGCCTCCTGCAGACTAGCAGGAGGTGTCAATCAACCGATCATATTCGATCGGGTTGATTTCTGTCCGCAGCCTCAGAGCAGGCGGACAAGTTATGGAGCAATGATCTTTTGACCGCTGCTTCATAACTTCTTAATAAATTCTGTTTTTATACAGAGTTATCAAGCTCCATACAAAGCTTGATAAATATGCCCCCCTTGTCTTGTCAATCATCATAAATGAATCAGTGCAGGATTTAATGATAAAGTTTAGGAATCAGTGGTCTTATAAGTGCTGCTTAATAAGCGAGCAAGTACTGCAAAGGCTCTAAAGATGCACAAACAACTTAATAAATGGAGCCCATAGTACTTAAAGTTTTCTAAAATATACATGAAAAATCTGCATATAAACAGGTTTATCTTTTTTCCATACAATAAAAAATATTTTTAAGCAAAAGTGATTTACATTTAAAGTGAATCTAACAAGAACAATATAATTATAGACATTTGTTTCCTGAAACTCTACCACTGACTGACAACTCTCATAGAATATGTTGGTTTATTCAGCTCCGGAATGTCTATTTAAAAAAAACACACAAAAAAAAACCACTCTATGCAGTGTAATTTTGAAGCAATCTTTTTTTAAAAAAAATCATAATCTTTTATTGAGGTTTTTATAGATGGAAAAATACAATACATGTCAAATCTCAAAAAAGTATACATATACACAATTTTTTTCAATCTTTGCCTAAGTGAAAGTAAAGTAAACATAAGGCTAGATTACGAGTTTTGCATTATGAGTAAAAAAGCAGCGTTAAGGCTCATAACGCTGCTTTTTCACTACCGCTGCTATTACGAGTCTTGTAGGTACAGATGTCCCGCACACTTTTTTGGCCGTACCGCAAATTAACTTACGCAATTTGCATAAAGTCTTTTTTCAATGGGACTTCCATAGCGCCGATATTACAAGCTTTTTCTGGGAGGCCAAAAAGTGAGCGGTACAGCCTATACCGCAAGATTCGTAACTCATTCTAAAGTCAGCAGTTATGAGTTTTACACTACAAAGCTGTAGCATAAAACTCATAACTAAAGTGTTAAAAAATACACTAACACCCATAAACTACCTATTAACCCGTAAACCGAGGCCCTCCCAAATCGCAAACACTAAAATAAAACTAACAGCTAATCTGCCGTTCCGGACATCGCCGCCACTAGAATAAACATATTAACCCCTAAACCGCCGCACTCCCGCATTGCAAACACTATTAACCCTTAATCTGCAACCCCTAAAATCGCTGCAGCCTACATTACAGTTATTAACCCCTAATCTGCCGCCCCTATACTAAAGTTATTAACCCCTAAACCTAAGTCTAACCCTAACCTAACACCCCCTAACTTAAATATAATTAAAATAAATCTAAATAAAAATTCCTATCATTACCTAAATAATTCCTATTTAAAACTAAATACTTACCTATAAAATAAACCCTAAACTAGCAACAATATAACTAATAGTTACATTGCAGCTAGCTTAGGGTTTATTTTTATTTTACAGGCAAGTTTGTATTTATTTTAACTAGGTAGAATAGTTACTAAATAGTTATTAACTATTTACTAACTACCTAGCTAAAATAAATACAAATTTACCTGTAAAATAAAACCTAACCTGAGTTACACTAACACCTAACCTTACACTACAATTAAATAAATTACCTAAATTAAATACAATTACCTAAATTACAAAAAAAATCCCACTAAATTACCCAAAATAAAAAAAGACATTATCAGATATTTAAACGAATTACACCTAATCTAATAGCCCTATCAAAATACCCCCCCCCAAATAACCCCCCCCCTCCTAGCCTAAACTAAACTACCAATAGCCCTTAAAAGGGCCTTTTGCGGGGCATTGCCCCAAAGATATCAGCTCTTTTACATGTAAAAAAAATACAAACACCCCCCCCCAACAGTAAAACCCACCACCCACACAACCAAACCCCCCAAATCAAAACCTAACTAAAAAAACCTAAGCTCCCCATTGCCCTGTAAAGGGCATTTGGATGGGCATTGCCCTTAAAAAGGCATTTAGCTCTTTTTCAATTGCCCAAACCCTAATCTAAAACTAACCCAATAAACCATTAAAACAGCCAATAGAATGCGAACAGCCAATAGAATGCGAGCTCAATCCTATCGGCTGATTGCATCAGACAATAGGAATTTTTCACCTTTAATTCCGATTGGCTGATAGAATTCAATCAGCCAATTGGAATTCAAGGGACGCCATCTTGGATGATGTCATTTAAAAGAACCTTCATTCTTCGTTAGACTCAGAAGAAGAGGATGCTCCGTGCCGGATGTCTTGAAGATGGACCCGCTCGTCGCCAGATGGATGAAGATAGAAGATGACGTCTGGATGAAGACTTCTGCCCGTCTGGAGGACCACTTCTGCCGGCTTGGATGAAGACTTCTCCCGGCTTCGTTGAGGACTTCTTGCCGCTTCGTTGAGGATGGATGTCGGCTCTTCAAAACTGTAAGTGGATCTTCGGGGGTTAGTGTTTTTTTAAGGGTTTATTGGGTGGGTTTTGGGCAGCAATAGAGCTAAATGCCCTTTTAAGGGCAATGCCCACCCAAATGCCCTTTTCAGGGCAATGGGGAGCTTAGTTTTTTTTAGTTAGGTTTTTATTTGGGGGGTTTGGTTGTGTGGGTGGTGGGTTTTACTGTTGGGGGATATTTGTATTTTTTGTACAGGTAAAAGAGCTGATTTCTTTGGGGCAATGCCCTGCAAAAGGCCCTTTTAAAGGCTATTGGTAGTTTAGTTTATGCTAGGGGTTTCTTTATTTTGGAGGGGCTTTTTTATTTTGAAAGGGCTTCTAGATTAGGTGTAATTAGTTTAAATATCTGATAATTTGTTTTTTATTTTGTGTAATTTAGTGTTTGTTTTTTTTGGAATTTAGTTAATTGTATTTAATTTATGCAATTTATTTAATTGTTGTGTAATGTTAGGTGTTAGTGTAACTCGGGTAAGGTTTTATTTTACAGGTAAATTTGTATTTACTTTATCTAGGTAGCTAGTAAATAGTTAATAACTATTTAATAACTATTCTACCTAGTTAAAATAAATACAAACTTGCCTGTAAAATAAAAATAAAACCTAAGCTAGATACAATGTAACTATTTGTTATATTGTAGCTATCTTAGGGTTTATTTTATAGGTAAGTATTTGGTTTTAAATAGGAATTGTTTAGGTAATGATAGCAATTTTTTCATTTAGGGGGTGTTAGGGTTATGGTTAGACTTAGGTTTAGGGGTTAATATGTTAATTATAGGGGCGGCAGATTAGGGGTTAATAAGTGTAGGTAGGTTGCGGTGGCATTGGAAGTGGGAGATTAGGGGTTAATAAATATAATGTAGGTGTTGGCGATGTTGGGGGCAGCAGATTAGGGGTTAATAAGAATAATGTAGGTGTCGGCGATGTTGGGGGTGGCAGATTAGGGGTTAATAAATATAATGTAGGTGTCGGCGATGTTGGGGGTGGCAGATTAGGGGTTAATAAGTGTAAGAATAGGGGTGTTTAGACTTGGGGTTCATGTTAGGGTGTTAGGTGTAAACATAAATTTAGTTTCCCCATAGGAATCAATGGGGCTGCATTACGGAGCTTTACGCTGCTTTATTGCAGGTGTTAGGCTTTTTTTCAACTGGCTCTCCCCATTGATGTCTATGGGGAAATCGTGCATGAGCACGTACAACCAGCTCACCGCTGATTTAAGCAGCACTCATATTGGAGTGCAGTATGGAGCACAATTTTGCTCTACGCTAACGTCTTGCCTAATAACGCCAAGTTTAGGAAAACCTGTAATACCAGCGCTGTAGGTAAGTGAGCGGTGACAATAACGTGCAAGCTAGCACCGCACCCCTCATAATGCAAAACTCGTAATCTAGCCGATAGTTAATAAACCCACTTTTTATAAATTATAATCTATTGGTAAACAGTGTGAAATAGAACTGCTTCTATACTCTTGAGTGGTATGTATACTAGCCAAACAATATGTAAAAAGGCATAGTGGAGATGAAACCTCATTTTTAACAAGTTAAGTTCCTCCCTAAACATAGAGGGTCAAAATTTCTAAACCATTCAGAGGAAAATTAGCAACTGATATATGCATATACAAATAAGTTAGTATATCAATATATGACAATTATAGCTAAACAATAGTCTGTTTGAATAGGTTAATGTGTTTATCAGCTTCAAAATACTGGTAAATGAAGGAAGATTCTATAATATTACCGGGATGTCGTATTATGTACACAAACATCATTGAACAGCATCAAATATATATCTATACATAAAATAAAAATAGAAAGCTTCTAATTCAAGCAACTGATGACTACTTGGTATAAATTTGCGTTTTAAGTTTTAAGATTGAGATGATCATATAGTTCCCACATTTTATTAAAAAAAACTTAAAGTTATAAAGTATTATGAAGCCTTATTTTGCATGTTAAATTGCCTAACAATGTACATAACCAAACATAAATCTGACTGTTCAATGTACAATCTAAGTAAAACAATATTACTTAGTGTTGAGGTATTACAATGAATAATATCTGAATTTGGTTAGGACTCCCATGTTAGAAAGGACAACTCCAGCAAGCGTCAGATTAACAACCTGAAGACGTTAATGCACAATAAGAACCCCATTTTACACACTGACAATATATAATTAAAACAGTTGTATTTAGCATTGAACATAACTACAAATACAAACATGGGACAGCATTATTTAGCAATTCTAATTGGAAAAGAGTAAATGTAACGTCAATTATGAAATGAAGCGCTCTACTAATCCCACCTTGCCACTCAAATTTTACCTTCCTAGGTAGTCAAAGTTTAAATTTAAAGAAACAAGAATAAAGAGGGGGTGCTAAAAGCAGTTGGGTTAAATTTGATATATTCTGTACCTGGTATAAACTATCCTCTTAACGTTGTCCCCTAATAAAGATCACAGTAGATTATATAAGTGTTTAGCACAATGTGTGATACCTTTATAATAAATATAAAGTCCTAGGACTTAATTAAATATTATCTTTGTGGTATACTCTTATAATGTTAATTATTATATGAAGGGTAATAGTTCTTCAGTCTTTAACTTAAAGGTCAGACAATTAAAATTAAAAATGTTTATTGGTTACATCTGTATATACATTTTAAAATACTTTTCTAAAATCTTTTCAATCTTTTACTTATAACAGTTTATCTAAATCTTACTACTAATACAGTGTTTCTCCTAAGGTTTTCCAATCGCTGACAATTAAGCACTCTTTAATAGGTTTCACTCAAACTTTGTATACAAAGTCATACATACTAGATAAACACACAATCTCAAAAAAAATCTTTAAACCAATCTCCTAAATAATGTTAACCTTGGGCAAATGACTCAAATTCTATAAAAACTATAACATATGTAAAACAAGAAATGAAACCATAGGTTCCACAAAAAAAAACCTTTTTAAAAAAAATATGTTCCTTGATACTACTGCTGTCTTTAAAATCCATGTATTTTACGCTGGACTTTACAATGGCACTCCAATGTTGTCATTCTTAAATGTCACAATAAAGGGTTTCTTGTACCCAACACTCTTCTTTAACTCGCAATCCACAAAATCTTATTCCCCCTTTTGTTGTATGCGTTATATCCCACAGTACCAGTAAATTTTGTATTTCGTCTCTTTGCAATATAAGCTGGGAGGCTTTCTTACCTCTTTTCCTTATGTGTCTGGGGTTGTGAGTCTAACCTTATTGTTTCCCGTCTTTGCTGCTCCTGTGTACGGCTATAGGGAGCCGTTATCCTCCGAGACTTCCACGCTGCTGTTATTGGTGTGACGTCACTTAATGTCAGCAATTGGAAAATCTTAGGAGGAGAAACACTGTATTAGTAGTAAAATTTACATAAACTGTTATAAGTAAAAGGAAGATTGAAAAGATTTTAGAAAAGTATTTTAAAATGTATATACAGATGTAACCAATAAACATTTTTTTTTTTTTTTTTTTAAATATTTTTTATTGAGGCAAATAATAATACAGTGTAAAACATTACAACCACAAACATATGCCCTTAGCCCGTAAGGACATTTATCCAAAGTATACATCTCTTCCAGTACATTAAGCATAACAAACCATACTTAAAATCATTAATGAGATCTTACATTTTTAAAAAAAAAAAAAAAAAACGCTAGGTATTGAAGAGCTAATAGTAAAAAATATTGCATAGAGTATAGTAATTCCTATGTGGTCAGAGGAAACATAACAGATGGCCTCAGGTTTTGTAGGTCTATAACATATAGGACTCTTTTTGGGTCCTCAGGTCTATAAGCTGGCCTCAGGTTTTTTAGGTCTATAACATATAGGACTCTTTTTGGGTCCTCAGGTCTATAAATAGATAAGTTTTCAGATTAGCATATAGGGCCACCCTCAGGCCCTGGGGCCTATAAATGACCATAGAAATATAAAACTTTCAAATATATTACATATTGGGCCATATCAAGGCCCTGGAATATAACCCTCAACTTAAACCAAAAGGACTCCACTTGGGTCCCTGACCACTGGAAAAAAGCTTATTGTATGAGAGTGTGACTAACATGAGACCAAATAGGGGAGGGAATATCATTAAAAGGGAAATTGTATGAAAAACAATGCGCTAGATAAGATCTGAGCTACACATAAAAAACAGGCAATCCCTAAGCCTGAAAATGATCGAATGTGCAAAAAGATATAGGTATATATGTGTGCGCCAAATTTGTGTGAAACACAAATGGCAATAGATCTTTTTAAAAATGGCTTCTATTTAGTTATCTATTTTAAATCGATAATTTTTCTTATTTATAGAGTAAATGGTCCATAAAGTGCTGATAATATGAAAATCACAATAAATATATAAAAAATATAAAAAAGGGACTATTATTGTACTAAAATGTTGAATAATCAATAAACTTTATTTGTTTAAAACATCGATTATTAATTCAGAAAAAAATATATAAAATACACCAAAAAATTATACAAAAGCAGTGTAATACTGTTATTTCTCCCTATTGGTACCAATCTAAGAGCTAAATAAATAAATAAATAGTGGTGTTTCTTTTAAAAATGTATAAGTGATTTAGCAGCCTAATAATATTCTAAGAGACTAACTAAAAGTAATCTAAAATAAAATTTTCTAAAAACCTTAAAAAAGTAACTTTGAAAAAGTAACTTTGAATAATTTCTCCTGAGAAATGTTAGCAGTTAATATGCTTACAATCTGACTTAAGCATATATCCAGATCATATATCCAGATCTCCTTTTTGTTTAAATAGGATTGTCCTGTCTTATTTCAAAGTCTGTGTAGGTAGTATGGACAATAGGTCAGCATATGATGATAGTAGAAGAGGGTTATTACTCCAAACCCCAGTGTCCGTATGAAAGATCTTTAGCAAAAATAGCCTTTCAATCTAATCCTTTAAGAGTCGTACCTTTGTTCAAAAGCAGAGAGAAAGTACCTCTTTAAACACCGCTGCCAATGCTCGTCAGTTTAGGGGTAGCGCCAAAACCACAAAGTTCCGTGTCGAACCTTGAACACGCCCACAAGTGCGGGAAGTGACGTTGGCAAATCGTATCCCTGTTTGAAATCTGACTATCCGTGGCAGCGTCTTAGCAACGTCCTCAGCAGTGTCCTCGGCAATATCCTCAGTGTATCATCCGTGTATTGGTAACGCGTTTCAGCTCCTTGGAGCCTTTGTCAAACCATACCGGATGATACTGATGGGGTCTTTTTATACAAAAATGTCCATAATGATTTCGGTTATCAATTGATACATTTATGCAAATTTAATATAAGTATCAATTGCTTTTTGATTCTATACAATGTTAAAAACTTTATTGCACTTTAGTGGTGTGTTTCAATGGTTAAAAATTCCTAGTTACGATGTTCAAAGGCTTATAAAACTTAAAAAGTTTTAAAATGATAAAAGTACATAGTTTTAAATGAATTAATAATTGATTATCATAAGAAAAAAATTTATGTATAAGTAGTGAAAGGCATATTATCAGTTCATAATGGACATATAGAAAAAAGTGTCCTAATCAAAAATGTTTCATACAGACTGTTTAGTATAAAAGGGTTATAAAGGAATTAGGCAATCATGGCATATGAACCTTTTAGAAGAAACAAATTTAATAGGATGTGAATAAACTGTTATATTAAAAATATTTTTATATAAAAATGTATTTTTATAAAAAGTTTCAAAAGAGGTTTATAAGGGGGTTTATAAATGTGTCATTTTTTAAAAAAGGTATTTTATCATTTAAAAAAACTTCCTAATTCAATTTCTAGATTAAGGCCCTGAGGGTATAATGTGTCAAGATTAAAAATCCATTTACTCTCTAATTGCAACAACTTATTATGTACATCACCTCCTCTAGTTAGTTTGGGCAATTTGGCTACCCCCATATATTGGAACCATTTTAGGTTACCTCCATTACATTGTTTGAAATGTTTTGGGACCGGTAGGTCCTTATTTCTTTCTTTATCCATGTTTTCGATAGATAAGATGTGTTCTCTGATTCTTTCCCGTAGGGGTCTTTCCGACTCTCCTACGTATTGCTGACCACATTTACACTGGATTACATATACCGTATTGCTATCCGTACATCTAATACAATCGTGGATTTTAAATTCCTGTTTATTTATATTAGAAACAATTGTTTTTCTTTTTTGTGAATGTCTGCATGATTTGCAGATAAAACAGGGGAAAAAACCTTTTATTTCATTACCTTTTAGGTCCCTATCATTATTTCGTTTTTTCTTTATAAACACCTACAAAAAAAGTAAAATTAACCCCACTACATTTTATACTTGGGAATTAAAATCACTTTTAAATAAATACAAAATCTTAGAGGTAATACATGAGAAAGAATATGATTATCTTTTTAAAAAAACACCAAGAATCCCTGTTTTTTACATATTACCCAAGATACACAAGTCCCTTACGGACCCACCGGGTAGACCAATAATATCTGGTATAGATTCAGTTACTGCCAACCTTTCACAGTATGTGGACAGATACCTGCAAAAATATGTGACATCTCTTGATTCATATTTAAAAGATTCTACAGAAGTCATCAAACTATTGGAAGATATAATCTGGACAGAGGAAATGTGGCTAGTAAGCTGTGATGTAACGTCACTCTATACCATAATCGAACATTCAAAAGGCCTAGAAGCGGTAAAATACTTTTTAAATAATGACTCCACAATTAAAAAAGAACAGGGAGATTTTATTTTGGATAGCATAGAGTTTATCCTGAACCATAATTACTTCCAATTTGATGATTCCTATTATTTACAAACATGTGGGACTGCCATGGGGACTAGGTTCGCACCCAGTTACGCGAACCTTTTTATGGGCCTTTGGGAGAAAGAATTCTTAGCTACCCAGGAACTGGGTGCGAGCCTAGTCCTCTTTAAAAGATACATAGATGATGTAATCATCATTTGGAGAGGAACATCAGAGTCTTTAGAAAACTTCTGTACTAATATGAATAACAATAAACATAACATCAGATTTACCAAAGAAATAAGTAAGGAACATCTAAACTTCTTAGATTTACAAATTTATGTAGAGCAAGGAAAACTAAATACCAGAACATATTTTAAACCGGTTGACAGCAACAATTTCATACATTCAACTAGTTGTCACCATTATCTATGGAAAAACAATATTCCTAAAGGCCAAATGATGAGGGTTAGAAAGAACTGTAATAAAAAGGATGATTATCTAACTCAGTCACTAATTCTGAAAGAAAAATTTATCGAAAGAGGGTACAAAGATAATGTTGTTGAGGAGATAAGACAAGATATTGAAAAAATAGACAGAACATCTTTACTAACAAAGAAACAAAAGGAACCAGATAATCCACAAACTAGTACAATCAAAGTACCATTTATTACAGAATATAATGCCAACCATAAATTAACAGAGAAAATTATGAAGAAACACTGGCATATTTTAAAACAAGATAAAATACTAGGACCTCTAATCAATGAAAGACCCCATTTTATTTATAGAAGAGCAAATAACTTAAAAAATAAGCTAGCACCCACCACTATAAAGAAAAAACGAAATAATGATAGGGACCTAAAAGGTAATGAAATAAAAGGTTTTTTCCCCTGTTTTATCTGCAAATCATGCAGACATTCACAAAAAAGAAAAACAATTGTTTCTAATATAAATAAACAGGAATTTAAAATCCACGATTGTATTAGATGTACGGATAGCAATACGGTATATGTAATCCAGTGTAAATGTGGTCAGCAATACGTAGGAGAGTCGGAAAGACCCCTACGGGAAAGAATCAGAGAACACATCTTATCTATCGAAAACATGGATAAAGAAAGAAATAAGGACCTACCGGTCCCAAAACATTTCAAACAATGTAATGGAGGTAACCTAAAATGGTTCCAATATATGGGGGTAGCCAAATTGCCCAAACTAACTAGAGGAGGTGATGTACATAATAAGTTGTTGCAATTAGAGAGTAAATGGATTTTTAATCTTGACACATTATACCCTCAGGGCCTTAATCTAGAAATTGAATTAGGAAGTTTTTTTAAATGATAAAATACCTTTTTTAAAAAATGACACATTTATAAACCCCCTTATAAACCTCTTTTGAAACTTTTTATAAAAATACATTTTTATATAAAAATATTTTTAATATAACAGTTTATTCACATCCTATTAAATTTGTTTCTTCTAAAAGGTTCATATGCCATGATTGCCTAATTCCTTTATAACCCTTTTATACTAAACAGTCTGTATGAAACATTTTTGATTAGGACACTTTTTTCTATATGTCCATTATGAACTGATAATATGCCTTTCACTACTTATACATAAATTTTTTTCTTATGATAATCAATTATTAATTCATTTAAAACTATGTACTTTTATCATTTTAAAACTTTTTAAGTTTTATAAGCCTTTGAACATCGTAACTAGGAATTTTTAACCATTGAAACACACCACTAAAGTGCAATAAAGTTTTTAACATTGTATAGAATCAAAAAGCAATTGATACTTATATTAAATTTGCATAAATGTATCAATTGATAACCGAAATCATTATGGACATTTTTGTATAAAAAGACCCCATCAGTATCATCCGGTATGGTTTGACAAAGGCTCCAAGGAGCTGAAACGCGTTACCAATACACGGATGATACACTGAGGATATTGCCGAGGACACTGCTGAGGACGTTGCTAAGACGCTGCCACGGATAGTCAGATTTCAAACAGGGATACGATTTGCCAACGTCACTTCCCGCACTTGTGGGCGTGTTCAAGGTTCGACACGGAACTTTGTGGTTTTGGCGCTACCCCTAAACTGACGAGCATTGGCAGCGGTGTTTAAAGAGGTACTTTCTCTCTGCTTTTGAACAAAGGTACGACTCTTAAAGGATTAGATTGAAAGGCTATTTTTGCTAAAGATCTTTCATACGGACACTGGGGTTTGGAGTAATAACCCTCTTCTACTATCATCATATGCTGACCTATTGTCCATACTACCTACACAGACTTTGAAATAAGACAGGACAATCCTATTTAAACAAAAAGGAGATCTGGATATATGATCTGGATATATGCTTAAGTCAGATTGTAAGCATATTAACTGCTAACATTTCTCAGGAGAAATTATTCAAAGTTACTTTTTCAAAGTTACTTTTTTAAGGTTTTTAGAAAATTTTATTTTAGATTACTTTTAGTTAGTCTCTTAGAATATTATTAGGCTGCTAAATCACTTATACATTTTTAAAAGAAACACCACTATTTATTTATTTATTTAGCTCTTAGATTGGTACCAATAGGGAGAAATAACAGTATTACACTGCTTTTGTATAATTTTTTGGTGTATTTTATATATTTTTTTCTGAATTAATAATCGATGTTTTAAACAAATAAAATTTATTGATTATTCAACATTTTAGTACAATAATAGTCCCTTTTTTATATTTTTTATATATTTATTGTGATTTTCATATTATCAGCACTTTATGGACCATTTACTCTATAAATAAGAAAAATTATCGATTTAAAATAGATAACTAAATAGAAGCCATTTTTAAAAAGATCTATTGCCATTTGTGTTTCACACAAATTTGAGGGAATATCATTAGCCACTGCCTTGTCACATCTTTGAGTACAATAAGGGAGGTTTTTAATGGAATCTGTGTTCCTATGTTTAATAATTAAACTACTGCTAAGGGGAAACCCCTTAGGGGGGGAAACCGGTGCCAGCCAATCAGGTATTAAATAACAGATTACATATCCTAAGAATTAATAAACATAGAGAGCTAATAGCAATAACCCTGTAATAAAAACAAAACTAGATCGCCAAGCTTATAGGTTCCACCCAAATAATTGCTGGTATTGGTACATTCAAAGTCGTATTTATCCAAAAGTACACTGTATCACCTACCCAGGGGCATGGGCCCTATACCCCCAGGCTGGAGGCAAAATGCTGATCCTCTCAATAGACCATAGTGTACTATAGTTAATATAGTTTGGCTAAGGGAGAGTATTATAGTATAAATGGTTTATATGGGTTAGGGCTATGAAGCAAGGTAGAATGGATTAACTAGGGCAACTTCCATATGATTGCTTCAAATGGGGTGGGAAATACAGACAAATAGGAATATCAGCCCAATATAAACTGCACTATCACCTTCACTCAATGGGTCAACAATATGGAGGAACAAACTTTGCACAGTAGTGAACAGAATACATATAAGTGAATATGAGTGGAAGTATGCAGCAAGAACATCAGAACAGTTGTATGTGTCTCCATTAAATCAATAAGTACAAAATAAATGTGCAGCATGCGGTCAGTCAGATTCAGCAGTAATACAGAGAGCGCTAGTGTCAAGCCTAAACATCTCTATCCTCAGGGGGTAAGTATAGTGGGAACATTAGATCAGAACCTTAATGCACACTTCTAACAGTAGAACAAAATAGTAAAATCTAGAACCTATAACACGTGAGTGGTAAACATGCATGCTGGGTCTATGGTGTTATATCATATAACGTATTGCAGCAACATAGTAAGGTTGTAGATCACTACCCCGTAGGCACAAGGCCATATACTATAATATTTCAAACAAAGGCATATGATAGTTCTAGCTATACCCAAAACTTAGTAGGCTTCAAAAATACATACATTTTCAGATGACATCAATGTCTATGTCTCTTATAATAAGGTAAGCCTCACATATACATGCCCCTACATAAAACAAGAATCATAGGGAATCCCAACTAGTGTTCCAGGAGTGGCTAAACTTATTTGACCAAGTGGTGATCATAGTAAACCGCTGCATAAACTGTATACTACCACTTCTAACATGTGGCAGCTAATTTAGCATACATACTGTATATGTAGATTAAAGTTTTTACCAATGTATTAGAGGATATAGGCTGTGGCTACATGGCAGTGATACCTATACCATTCCTGAAATAGTGTATTTGTCTAATATAGTCTCCAGACCTGTTAACAAGTTAGACTGTTAGCGTTATTAAAATTGATGCCATCAGACATGTGAACGCGTGTTGTCAAAAGAATGGGATCATCTCACTGGGCTGAATCTTGAGGTACCTGTGTCAGAAAGGGGGGTCATAATATTAAATGTTTAGCCGATTCCAGCTTTATAAAGTACAAAGGTGACGCTCATGCGGCGCGATGTAGTGGGACTTGTTGCTGCAATGGCCAAGGTGGTATGGGAGTGGAAATCAGTGTTCCCATAGATGTGCCATGCGACTCCTGTATAGTGAGCAAGCCGCCCCCACGACTCATATTTACTCCTGGGACGAGCAGAGGAGATCAGCTTTGTAGGTAGCCAACAAGCATAATTAGCATCCAGATTGTTCCCTCCTTCCTCGTCTAAGATTTTATCAGTAAAGCTGTGCGGCACCTCTTCGCCATTGTAGGCTGGGCTGGCCGCTTGCTGGTGGAAGCCAAAATGGTCGCTCAACTTCCGTTCAGTGATAGCAATCGTAGAGTCATCATGCTGTGTAGTAGGGACGTCGAGTCCACATCGGGAATCTGTAAATATGCCGGCCACATTGTCTATCAGTGTGTCTGCACATATGTCGTGCAAAACCTTTGTTAAGCTGTAGACCTGCTCCTTGAGAAGTTCTGTCATCGCGGATTCCCATGCTTCCAAGGCCCCTAGCATGGTTATGTTTCCGGCGAGATCTCAAATCTAATAGAGTCTGTTCGATCTCCCAAGTCTCACAGAACACACTTAAGTACAACAGAGGTCCACTTTTAGCATAAATTGGGTATTTCCAAACATATAAACCCACTTTTTATCAAACTAGAGCCGGGAGCTCTTCAGATATGCGTCTTGCCGTGTAAGCAGCTGGCTCCGCCCCCCCAATAAACATTTTTAATTTTAATTGTCTGACCTTTGAGTTAAAGACTGAAGAACTATTACCCTTCATATAATAATTAACATTATAAGAGTATACCACAAAGACAATATTTAATTAAGTCCTAGGACTTTATATTTATTATAAAGGTATCACACATTGTGCTAAACACTTATATAATCTACAGTGATCTTTATTAGGGGACAACGTTAAGAGGATAGTTTATACCAGGTACAGCATATATCCAATTTAACCCAACTGCTTTTAGTGCCCTCTTTATTCTTGTTTCTTTAATTGGAAAAGAGAACTCTTGCATTTAAGTTAGTAAAAAGGGCTTATAGTTAAAGATTTATATAAGAGAAACCAGAATCATCTATATATAGGGAACTAGGTACCCTGTAGTGTAGAGTTTTAATTAAACTAGGCATATACTACTAAAGGGGACAGTCTGTAGCTAAATAAAGGTTTAAGTGAGAGCCCTCTTTGACAGAGAATAAAAAGAGCCAGCTACCTCAATTACTATCAAATAGCAACACTATGTCAAAGAGGTAATTGCATAAAATTTAAATAAGACAAAATGAATACCTATGTATAATATATCAAGGGGTTCCCTCACTAGCAACACTCTAAGTTAATCACCTGCGTGTTATTAGGTATAGGAGACTTTTAATAAGAGTGCAACAGTAAGTTAAATGTAACTGGGTACAATCATATTTATCTCTAAGTTATGCACAAACAATTTGGTGAAACTCATAATAGTCAGGGATATCAGTGCTGGTATGACTTTCCATCATCCCCTACTAAGAAGAAAAATAAAATAATGAAAATAAAAGGCTGAGTCACAGTCTCTTTATATAAAGCAAGTAGATCAGATAAATTCAGCCTATTCTTCTTTTGTCTGTTATTGTGAACCAAACTAGACTGCTGATTACCATGTGAGTAACACTTCTATTCAGATAGACATTTGTCGGGTCATCACCTCTTCTCTGGCAATGCACTCGTAACTCGAATAGAAAGTGAGAAAGGCATGTCAAAATCAGGGTTCCAATGTTTTTTCTGGTGGGCTTAGAGTCAGGTGCTATTAATATATTTCCATCAGCGTCTTGTAGATATTTCACTATTGTGCCAATCGAGGGTAAAAACTCTCCCACTGCCCCAGAGAGGCCGGTCGCATCCTCCCCAAGAGCAGTAGTGGCTCCACTCCATGTATTTTCCTCCTGCGCCATCAACCAAGACCCTGATGCGCCATCTGGAATCGCATCCTGCTGATTTTCATAAAACATTTTTCAGTCACCCGAAGTTGACTCCAAACTCATTAGTGCACTGCTTTGTTGAAATGCAATATTGTTTGCTCCGGGCTTCAAATTCTTGACTGTAGGTGAATGTAGAGACTCCTGCTTAACCTCCATTCTACAGAATGAAGTTAGATCCTCAAATCAAATCTGCTGTTCATTTTAAGCGCAGAAGCTTCCAAAGGGCTCTCACACACATTTTTTGTTCCTCCATGATGATAGTGATAGAGAAAAGAAAAAGCTGTCTAATTATTAATAGTGAGCCAGGAGTCACTCCTACCTGGATAACCGGGGGGGGGGGGGGGGGGAGCTGGTAGCACGAAGAAAGGCCATAGCCTAGGCCCCAATTGGACTAGTTCAGATCCCAGTAGGTAATATAGATAAATCTTAGTATTGTTAGAATCAGCTGTTTATCAGGTAGCTAAATCCCTGTAGTATAAGCTTGAGTGAGATAGTACTTCTAGGATAATGAGCTAGTTATCCAGTGTTGATCCGGGAGCTTCATGAAATGTGACCTATCATGGCCACTACCTAGCTATGCCCCAGAGCAATCTTTTTTTAAGAGCATCAGAGCACTTTTGGCTGCAAGCTCACATGAGCAAGCCTGCAGCAGAGATTTAAGAAGGAGTGGTCATTAGACTGCTCCTTCCAAACCTATATGCCAACTGTAAAGTGGAATATTTAATTCCCCTCAGACTTCTCCAACTGGTAAGATTGATGGCCATGCATTAGCAGGGTGCAGCATTGTATATGAGGTGAAGTGTGCAATAATAAACAAGGACAGCATATTCAGGGGACAAGGCCAGCAGGGACGTATGTGAGCGGAATTCCTGCACTATTTTTTCAGGAAGAATTAAGTTCCCCTTGGACAGAGAACAGAAACGCTTCAGTAAACAATGCTGCTGCTGGTGGGAGGAGTTTGAGCACATTCTGGTTAGAGGGATAGTGAGACAGTTGGCAACAACACTCCCTACAATATACTAAATGCAAGCCTGTCAGCGGTCCTGCTGTGTGATCACCCTATACTGTGTGGAACACATGGTGCTTACATTTCGGTGTGGCTTGCTCTGGGGTTATTTAGCTCCCCTCAGCAGAAATATGACTATTGCACCTTCAGTAAGTGAGACTCTGTTACAGAGTAAGAGTCTGGAGTTGCTGTCAGACAGAGAGGTCTAAGCCTGCCCTGAAAAGGAAGGAGAGGGGAGGAAGGAGGGTGTGAGAAACTGAAGTTAAGCTGGCTATGCACCATGTGAGTTAAAAATAAAGTTTGGACACCATGGGTTTTAAACAAACAGGCATTAATGTGTGTCTAGTTTTGTTATTTGAAAGTTGTTTTAAAAAAAGTTCAGTGTTTCAACAAAGAAAAAAAAATTTGCTCATCAAGCAGGGAAGAGTGATATCCTTCCAGCTTCCTGCTTTCTTTCTGATTGGAATTCCTTTTTGGGATGAGGTTAGCAAGGGAAATAAATACATGTGTACACACAAAGGAAAGTAATCCTTGCAATTGAAGGGGTTTGTGAAACATCTTGAAGTAGGATTAACCCAATTACATTATTTTATACACAAATAGTATATGCAGTCTGTTTATCTATGTTGGTGTCTGTATGTCTATCAATTTATGGTCAGCAGGCAAGATTCTCTACAGAATGCTGCCCTGTGCAAGATAAAGTATTTGCTGCAGATTCAAACTTTACAGTTTCATCCCAAAGTGCAAGGTGACCTGTTTTGCTTTCAATTTTACTGTGCCCTTGTGCCTCCCGCTACCTCTTCCAGTGTTACTTGCCTCACATTTACTTTGTATACATGCTAATGATTAAACAAAATGACACTTAGACATCTTGTGACCATAATTTTACTTTAAATGCCATTATCTTTCTGAACACACAAACCTTTTCAAGATTATGATATCAGATGTTTACAGACATTTACACATCCTGAGGGCCAGGAAGTAACATCTCCTAAAATTTTACTATGGCTCTTAGCTTTTTGGATTATTCAACATCATCTATATACAAATGCCTCTTCATGTGTTTTAAAAGTGTGTGTCTAGCTTTTCAACATTTACTATCAGTTGAATCCTAAATTACAAATACAAATTTCACCCCTGCTATGTAAAAATGTAACCATGGGTGTCCATCCTCAGGCCCAAAGGCAACCATTCAGCCCTTCATTGGTTTTAATTTGCTTTCATTAACCAGAGTGCAGTGTGTGTGTGTGTGTGTGTATAAAACAATATTAATTGTGAAGGGGGTGGAAGTCTTTGTGAGTTCCCACACTTTTTTTGGAAGACTTGATCCCTGAATGTGTTGCTACCCGTTAGCCATGATGCTAGGCGGACAAGAACAAAGGTATCGGCCCTTGCCCGTCTGGGGGTTAGTAAATCTAATCCAAAGTCTGCACTATAAATGTTCTCAAAGCTGTGAGAGTTTTTTAGAATCTGATCCGAGAAAGCAGGATGTTGATCCATTCCAGTAGTGGTGATTAAAAAGAAGGAGTTTTAATAGACAACCCCCCCAAAAAATGAAATATAGTGTATGTACTCTTTGAACAGCAAAATGTAAAAGTGGACATTGTTTAACATCTTTTTTGACATATTATTTATGAATATTCAAATATGGCAATCTATTTACAAATGGTGTGTTCTTATAAAAAATATAAACTTAATAAAAAGATATTTAAAAAGAAAGATTAAAAAAATTGAGATTTGTCAATAAGACTGTTGCACAAAACCACTATACCTATATAACCTACTGACAGTCATAGAGCTAGATCTCATCAGGTATTGCATTATTTTATGATAACCTGACCAATAAATGCAGAGATATAATGCAGAGATATAAAGCTAAACATGTATTTATTCAACTTTTAAATTTATTTATTCAACTTTGAAATGTAATAATGAGTATTTCAGATTTGTGTGTTTCTTTAACTTCTACCGTTAATAAAGTTTACTTAGAATGAGCCTCTTTTAACAATATGGGCCAGATAACATGTGGAGTGCAACATTGCGCTTTTGCAAGCACTATATTTGAGCTCCACTAATAATTTCAGCGCACGCAATTGTGCACTGGTATTAGAAGTGACCTGCAATGCGAACGCAACCTTGCGCTCACATTGCATGGAAACTTTGCGCTAACGAGAGAGCACTTCCAAAGGCTCCAATGAGAGCCTCGTTCTGATGCCGTCATACACGGTACTAAACCTAGTTCAATGAGGTGTGTAAGTCACGCAGCAATGGGCAGAAAAGTTAAAATATATATCTATATTAATATATACATATATATTTATGTGTTTATGTGTATATACACATATTAACACATACATATATATGTATATAAACATATATATTTACAGGGAACACACTGTCCCCATAGACCACAATGTAAAGGCACTTTTCAGTGCCGTTTTTTTTCTAACACCCCATACCCGCTCACTTTAAGCCATAAAAACTGCTTTGTGCACTTTTTTTCTTATTACAATTTTTTTTTAATAAAAGCTACACTACATTTAAATTTGGGGGCAATCAGGGAACATTTTGAAAATTAACCAGACATCTGATATCTGATTAATTTTTGGAGTGCGAGCTTGTGGTAACAATAACCAGCTACATGTAATGGCTGGATATTTATTGTGTGCCTGAAAACAGGCAAATTTGCCTATTTACGGTTGTGCGAAAAATTTGCACCCCACTTGTAATCTAGCCCTATATGTTTGTAATATCATAATTTTATGCAAGCCTAAATTGAACAGTTCATCTTAGTTTAAGCATTGTGTTATTAATGATATCCATATTTTTTATTTTCACATATATTTCACAATTCATTACTACTGAATCCCTTTATGCATACAACATTAAATTTAGTGCATAAAGATGACAGATGAAGATACTCAGATAACCGGCTTAGCTGTGTGCCACTACATACTTTGAGTATGAAAAAAATAAATGTATTATTAGGCTAGCAACATTGGATTTGTAAGCAAAATGCTCACAGATATTTTCACCATTTAGAAAGTCATTAACCTCTTATTAAAAGTTAATGTTGCTGCTTTTCTTTTGTTGTTGTTATTTTTTCCCTTTAGCGTGATATATATATATATATATATATATATATATATATATATATATATATATATATATATACATACAGTACATATATATATATATATATATATATATACATATATATTTTTTTTTTCTTCCTGAAGGCACATAATTGTGACAATTGTTAGCTACCAGACAATTCTGACTCATACTAATACTGATATTATTCTAGTAACAGTATAGGAAATGGGCATGCACATTGTGCAATATAGCTAACCACTGTAAAACTATTATTGTTGTTATATATTTTACACCCAAATGAAAAGGTATGCTACTAAGATGCTGTAGAGATCATGTAGCAAACTGCTAAGAACCCTTGGTGCCCCAACTTATACAAGAACGTACATATCTCAACTTAATGGATGATGATGACATCTTCAAAAGAGTAATCTATGAGCCAATCACTATTTAACTACATTTTAGTCATACATTATGAACCAGCTTTTATTTAGATCAAGGCTGCCCATGCTATGACCACTGAGCAAAAAAAAAAAATACATGAGCAATTTGTTATTGAAAAATCAGTTCTATAATTATCGTTGTGCAATTAAGCATGTGTATTTGTACCACATTTTATAATAAATACATCTAAATTAAATTAATTAATAGTTACTAATTTCTTTATGTCAATTTTACTTACAAAATGTGGTGTTATGTTTGGCATAAGCACGAGTAATATGGACCATTACCAATGCCACCATTAGTGACAGGCACGTCATATGAAAACCTATGAGACCCCTGCTCTAGATGGATGCAGGCCTACTTATAAGTAGTCCAGCAACCCAAACGCACTCTGCTCAAAGAACAAAAATACCAGGTAACAGTAGATAAAAGCAGAATACTTTATTCTATCACTTATACAAAAAACACACTGTGTTACAAAATAGGCAGCACAGAAAATAAGGTCAAACGCGTTTCGTTGGTAAACTGACTTTTTCAATGACCACTTATAAGTAGAAGAGCAGGAAAAAACTGTATCAATCTATTTCCAAATAATCCATAAAATAATTAACTTTTTTCATATGAAAAACAGGTTATGAAAACTACTGAAAAACATGTTGTTTCCTTTGGGAATATGCCATTTTCAGCATGTCCAAAGTGTAGATTAATGGTTTATTTATTTATTTTTTCTTAACCTTATAAAATAGGATTACACACAGCATCTTGTAGCATTTGGTATGTTGACAATTATTAAGTGTTTTTGTTATTGGTCTACGATGTTTGCCATGATCCTTTTAATGTTAGTAGAAAGATTAGTAAGCAATACAGACCATTAAGAAACTCAACATTATGGTTTTTAAGTTCCTAATAGAAGTATGTGGTATAGCAATTCATGGTGATGTTGCAAAGTATTTTATTTGTGCTGGTGAAATATACAGAAGTTTGACAACATTAAATTGAAAAACAAAAAGCAACACGCTATGGTGAGTTCTACGTGAAATATTCCGGTTTCCATTGACTTAAAGGCAAATTTTTCATAAAGTAATAAAATTTACAAACATATTTTATTAAAAAACGATTCTCAAATAAAAATTTCTGAGTTGAGTTGATACAAAAATCCAGTGACGTTCACTCATAGGAGGCAGGTGAGGCAGTGCCTCCCCTGGCCAATTTGGCTATTACAGCCTTTTTTTATTAAAAAAAAAAAAAATCTTTATTTTTTATTTTTTATTTTTTTATCAAAAGGTGACCCCCCTACCCCCATTGCTCCAAGAAATTCAGTAGTTTATTATTTGCTGTTTAAAAAACAAACAAACATAATATTAACAATACAATACATTCATATTGTGCAAGAAAGTAGAGGCCAGCTATCCTTCCATTGAACAATATGAATGTATTATGTGTATGAGCCGCTAGAGACTGCCACCAAGAGGAGAATAAGTGCTAATGCAGTCTCTCTTGCGGCCCATACTGCTCCCACTGGAGGCTTGTCTCCTCAAGCCTTGGGAGCCCTGCCCGCCCCTCAGCCAATCAGACATGAGCATGTCTGAGTCTCTGGGCTGTGTGCTGTGCGGGAAACTGTGAGGCGCAGAATCGAGCGTCAGCGTCTGTTGTCACGTGCAGTACAGTGTTCATCCGTCATCATCCATCAGTCAGTCAGTGGTGCTCAGTGAGTGAACTAGTCTACTTGACAACGGCGTGTGTTGTATACTGTCAGTGTCAGAGTCTCCGCTCAGCCGGCCCATGACTCGAGGAGGAGTCCTGCACTACATTTTCTGGCTCGTCTATACTTAGGTAGGTACTAGTCTCCTCTCTAATATGGATAATACTGTTTATTGGATTTGTAAGCAAAATGCTTACAAATCCACACACACTCCCCTTGCCTCCCTCACGCTCAGTCAGACTTAGGAGTGGAGCAGTGCACTACATTTTCTGGCTCATCTATACTTAGGTAGGTACTAGTCTCCTCTCTAATACAGATAATACTGTATATTTAGTCACACACACTCCCCTTGCCTCCCTCATGCTCAGTCAGACTTAGGAGTGGAGCAGTGCACTACATTTTCTGGCTCATTTATACTTAGGTAGGTACTAGTCTCCTCTCTGCTATGGATAATACTGTTTATTTAGTCACACACACTCCCCTTGCCTCCCTCTCAATGCAGTTAAAGTGCTGACAGAACGCTGTAGCTACAATAGCGCATATAACAGTGACTGCAGTGAGAGGGAGGCAAGGGGAGTGTGTGTGACTAAATAAAAAGTATTATCTGTAGCAGAGAGGAGAGCTGCAAACAGGAGAATGTGCCCTGAAAGAGGATCAAAGTGCAAAACACAGATCTTAAACTCTTTCAATTAGTGAAGTTTTTTGTTTATGCAGAACATTATTAGTTCTGCAGGACGTTTCACAAGTTGCCATAGCAACCATTGCCAGAACGTCTCAGATAACAGGAGTAGAGGGGCATTTGATTGATGTCTGGCAGCATGTTGTTTATCTACTTTGTAAGGAGCTGAGGAAATGCTGGATGGACTGTGTTATGCAACTCACAGAATTGCAAGCTGAATGGCACTTTTCCATGGGCAGTAGAAGTATTATATATTTGTAAGTAAAATTTGAACAGCATATTACCTTTAATAAATGTATATTAGTCATTTTTTTAAATGTGTTGTCATCAACTTTTTATTAACCCCTAAATAAAAAAATAATGATAATGGCCCTTTAACTGAGAACTGAGTGGGAGTTAAATCAAGGTGGGAGGGCTGAGGGCTCTGGTAATGTGGGAGGGTGCAGTGTGATGTTTCTAATGTTTGTAAGTGTAGAGGATCAATGGATCATGGTTTTAATAGAGCCCAGCATATTATCTTCCTGTCTCTTCCTCAAACTGCAAGAAAATGTGCTTTATAAGGCAGCTAAATATTCCATACTTTAAATAAATAAAAAATGGTACAAAACTTTATTTTTACATTTATTGTAGATGAACATGTTGGCATTTCCTGCATTTTCTAAGAAAACAATAAATAATATATATATATATATATATATATATATATATATATATATATATATATATATATATATATATATATATATATATATATATATATATATCTTTGTGTGTGTGTGTGTGTTTATGTAGGAGTTGCAGCTTATAAAAAAAAGTCATATAATGTATACACATTTAAAAACAGGCAAACAATAGTTCAACTAATCTTCCTGTTCATGTAATACCTGAGAGCTATAATGAGTATCCTGTTTTAAACAGAGCTTACAATCTAAAATGAATTATCTGGCGCCCCACACAGCTAAATGTTTTTGTTTTGTTAGTTTTTTTTACATATCACTCCCAAAGGGGGACTACTGTTGACCTATTACATTTAAATATTTTAGCTGATGGCAACATTGCTGAGCACTGTAATAATTGGAGAGTAATTGGCCTAGAAAAGATGCATTAATTTTCCAGAGAACTCTACAGCTGGAATAAAGTCTTTAGATCCCACCAGCCTCACCAGCCTCTGACGTCACTGCACGTCACTGCAAAAATCCAAAATGCCATTGTTGATTCACACTCTAGTATTGTTGCATTGCATTCACAGTCTTAAGACCACAGCTACTACTAACATTTCAGGCCCACGTACACGAGCCTGCAACACTCAGCCTCCAAAACTGTATCCGCAGCTTCATAAATAAAGCCCTTAGATATTGCCATTTAACAGTAACTTTTTAGACAGACCTTAATGTATATATTTTTTTTGTTGCTAACAAAAATAACTTATTTTAAAATAGGACGTGGAAATTTGATATTTAGCACAAATTAATTTCTTAAGAAGGTAATTTGCTTACAAAGCTTGATAAAAGCGTTATAGTGAACACATTTCCATTTTTTAATGCATCATTTTGCTAATTTTCTATGTGAAGTTTTTATGAAGTTAAAATCTCCTGTATCATACAGAGTTCCCATAACCTATTATTTGGAGTAACTGGTTTGTACAGATAGTGTTACAGGTTTAAATCTCATTTAAGATTTCTAATAATAGTAATTTTAAATAAAAAAATATTATACAGTTCTAGTCATTGTATAACTTTAACGGTGTATTACAACATATTAAGGTTTAAATGGTAGATGCGAAATGTTAAAATGAATGTAAATATTCATTTTTTTCTTTCATGATTTGGATAGAACATATACAGGGAGTGCAGAATTATTAGGCAAATGAGTATTTTGACCACATCATCCTCTTTATGCATGTTGTCTTACTCCAAGCTGTATAGGCTCGAAAGCCTACTACCAATTAAGCATATTAGGTGATGTGCATCTCTGTAATGAGAAGGATGTGATCTAATGACATCAACACCCTATATCAGGTGTGCATAATTATTAGGCAACTTCCTTTCCTTTGGCAAAATGGGTCAAAAGAAGGACTTGACAGGCTCAGAAAAGTAAAAAATAGTGAGATATCTTGCAGAGGGATGCAGCACTCTTAAAATTGCAAAGCTTCTGAAGCGTGATCATCGAACAATCACGCGTTTCATTCAAAATAGTCAACAGGGTCGCAAGAAGCGTGTGGAAAAACCAAGGCGCAAAATAACTGCCCATGAACTGAGAAAAGTCAAGCGTGCAGCTGCCAAGATGCCACTTGCCACCAGTTTGGCCATATTTCAGAGCTGCAACATCACTGGAGTGCCCAAAAGCACAAGGTGTGCAATACTCAGAGACATGGCCAAGGTAAGAAAGGCTGAAAGACAACCACCACTGAACAAGACACACAAGCTGAAACGTCAAGACTGGGCCAAGAAATATCTCAAGAATGATTTTTCTAAGGTTTTATGGACTGATGAAATGAGAGTGAGTCTTGATGGGCCAGATGGATGGGCCCGTGGCTGGATTGGTAAAGGGCAGAGAGCTCCAGTCCGACTCAGACGCCAGCAAGGTGGAGGTGGATTACTGGTTTGGGCTGGTATCATAAAAGATGAGCTTGTGGGGCCTTTTCGGGTTGAGGATGGGGTCAAGCTCAACTCCCAGTCCTACTGCCAGTTTCTGAAAGACACCTTCTTTAAGCAGTGGTACAGGAAGAAGTCTGCATCCTTCAAGAAAAACATGATTTTCATGCAGGACAATGATCCATCACACGCGTCCAAGTACTCCACAGCGTGGCTGGCAAGAAAGGGTATAAAAGAAGAAAATCTAATGACATGGCCTCCTTGTTCACCTGATCTGAACCCCATTGAGAACCTATGGTCCATCATCAAATGTGAGATTTACAAGGAGGGAAAACAGTACACCTCTCTGAACAGTGTCTGGGAGGCTGTGGTTGCTGCTGCACGCAATGTTGATGGTGAACGGATCAAAACACTGATAGAATCCATGGATGGCAGGCTTTTGAGTGTCCTTGCAAAGAAAGGTGGCTATATTGGTGACTGATTTGTTTTTGTTTTGTTTTTGAATGTCAGAAATGTATATTTGTGAATGTTGAGATGTTATATTAGTTTCACTGGTAAAAATAAATAATTGAAATGGGTATATATTTGTTTTTTGTTAAGTTGCCTAATAATTATGCACAGTAATAGTCACCTGCACACACAGATATCCCCCTAAAATAGCTATAACTAAAAACAAACTAAAAACTACTTCCAAAACTATTCAGCTTTGATATTAATGAGTTTTTTGGGTTCATTGAGAACATGGTTGTTGTTCAATAATAAAATTAATCCTCAAAAATTCAACTTGCCTAATAATTCTGCATTCCCTGTAGTTTTAAACTTTCCAATTTACTTTTTTTTTTTTTTTTTTTTTTTTTTAGTTTTACATGTTCAAACAAAAAATCATATTCAAAATCAGAAAATTAAAATCTGGAGAATAAGTACAGTCATTTCTTAAGTTATCCTTAAACTATCAGGCATAACTTGTCACATTGACCAAGCAAAATCCTCTACTATGTAATATATACTAGACCTGTATTGTATTACATCTGCACCAATGAAGTTACCCAATACCCTTCTTCATCTCTAAATGTATAGTACTAAATAATTAATACATACTTTAACCATACATATATGCTGGGTAAGCTATCTACCATTGGTTACATAGTTTTCACTCTCTTTCCCTTTTCTTTTCCTAGATCCATAACATAGATTTAAATTTTCTAAATATTATAAATATTAAATACCAAACCGACAAAAAGAAAAACAAAAAGATACAGAAAAAAAGGGGGTCCTAGTCTCCTGGGAACTCGTTTCATTCTAAAGCTGTTTCCAGAAATAGCGAACCTTTAAAAGGAGTGATCATTTGTACTTGCATCTTTTTTGGGTATTAGAGAATCAAGCTTTTCCATTTATTAAAAAAACATTTTATCTTAGTCTCATTATCAACTGAGATGTCAAACTGTTGCAGGGTTAGGTGGCTATTTATTTTCTGTATAAGTTCAGCTAGTCTAGGTCCCTTTTTAGCTTACCAATATTTTAATATTAAAGTCCGACCATTCAATATTACCAAATTTATGAACCTTCTATTTATTACACCCTTATATTCTTCCATTAGGAAGAAAACATGATTGTCCTGAATTTTAAACTTGGCATGTATTATCTTACTCAGCCAGAATTCAATATTACTCCAATATTTCTTGATTTTAGGGCAGTTCCAAGGCAATGATATAGATCAACTGCCTGGCAGCTACACTTAACACAAAAGCCATTACTATTTGCTCATTTCGATTTCAGATATGGAGTAATAAACGTTTTATTTATTATTTTAAAATGTGATTCTCTTAATTCGGTGGATATTGTAGCTTCATCAGCCAATTTAAAACTTTTCTGTATAATATTCACAGACTTTTTCCAAGCCATTGCTGTTTTTTAAATGTTTTCTTTGCCCTGATACACCTTTATTATTTTATACAACATAGACTATATGATTTTCTATTCTGGAAGAAGTATAATATTCATTATCGGTGATCCAGTCTAGTGCTATTTTACCTAAGCATACTATATTATACAATTCACTATCTGGTATTGATAAACCTCCCTCTAATTTTAAAAGGGACAATTTTTTTTAAAAGAGATTGCCTTCCTTTTCTGGCCCCAAATAAATTGTATACATCGTTTTTTAAATTCTAACAAGTCCGCTTTAATGAAAAAAGGAACATTTTGCATCATGTAAAGAAGCTTTGGAAAAAGCATAATTTTTTATCAAATTTATCTTACCACTAAGCGAAAGCTGAAATTTAGACCAGTTTGACAAATCCCTGTATATTCTATCAAACAGATGGGGGTAGTTAATTTCATACCATTCATTTGGGTTTTTGGATAGTACTATGCCAAGATATTTAAAACTTGTGTTTACTTCTTCAAATTGAAAATTTTGAAAACTCTTTCTTAGTAGAGTTTGGTTTATACCCCGAAAAGGCACTAAATTCTTCCATTACATTATTTAAAATAGGGATGTTTTTCCCTGAGTCTCGTATAAATTCTAATAAGTCATCTGCATATAATAGTAAGGTAAGTTTCCTTTGTCCTAACCATATTTCATCTAACTCCTTTCTCAGCATAATGGCTATTGGTTCTATGGCTAGATTGAATAGGTATGGGGAAAGCGGGCATCCTTGTCTAGAGCCTTTTTGAGGCACAAAATTTGGGGTAGGTATTCCGTTTACTAGGATAGCTACTGATGGATTTGTGTAAATCAATTGGATAAAGTTCTTAATATTCCCCTGCAATCCAAACTCAGATAAGGTCGTAAATAAATGATCCCATGTTACCAAGTTGAACGCCTTTTCTGTGTCAACTGCTACTATTGCCAGGTCTGTGTTTATTTTATGGTTCTTTTCGTGGAGCCTAGCCTAGTAACATTCCTTTTTTTCATAAATCCAACCTGATCTTTATGAATTAATACATTCAAAATATGTTTTATTCTCTGTGCAATAATAGTAGTAAGAATTTCATAATCACTGTTCAGGAGTGAAATGGGTCTGTAAGCATTTATATCTGTGGGGTCCTTATCTTTTTTCAATATCAGTGATACTAATGAGGCATTAAAGTAGTGGAATTGCATATTATTTTGTATATAATATTTGTTAAACAAGCTTTGTAAAGTTGGAACAATTTCTTCAATCAATATTTTATACAGCTCACTTGGTAATTGGTCTGAACTTATCTTGTGCTGTTGACTTAATAACCTGGCGAATTTCTTTCTGCGTTATCTCTGCATTTATAATTGTCCTGGGGAAACCTTAGGAACTTGTATTTTTGCCCAGAAATTTCTTTTTGCCTGAATATTGACTTCTCCTTTTGAGTAAAGATGTTTCAAAATATTAAGATGTTTCAAAATATTTGTCCTTTTTTGGGGCGAAGTGATTCCACCTAGATTCCAAGATATGAATGGAATATTATCTCTCATTCTAAAAGGCTACATTTTGGTATAGTATTTAGAGACTAGGGTCCGGAAGAAAAAAAAAAAGAGGACACCCCACATCGAATTAAAATAACAATTTGTCTTAAAATAACACAGCATAAAATAAATCACAAACTCCCAGTTTGGGGACACAGCCCCTAACACACATATATACATCAGAAATACTTTAATCTCATCTTCTTCCTTGTACACATCATAACCCATCTATTTTCAGGGTATCTGATAGCGGATTTGCTTATTTTACCCTTTTTTATCTAAAAAATCCTGTGCCTCATCAGGATTGTTCAAGAGAAACACCCCATTGGCTATTGAAACTTTAATTTTTGTTGGGTATATAATAGTTGCTTTAAAGCCTTATTTAAGCATCCTAGTACAAATAGGTGCTATTTCACGCCTCCTCTGGGATGTTAAAGCCGAAAAATCCTGAAATAGTAATATATTTCTTTGCTTAAACATAAAAGGGTAATGTTGTATGTACTGAGTCAGAATATTCAGTTAATCCTGATAATTAAAAAACTTTACTATAATTGGTCTACCTTTGATATTTGAGTCCACAGCTTGTCTTACTGCTCATAATTTGTGTACTCTTTCTACTGCTATAAGATAATTTCTCATATCTAGGCCCAAACTTACTGGTAAGTCCTTTGAAATAAGTTTTAAGAGATCTTGGAATTAAGCTGATTTTGGAATACCTATAATTCTAACATTATTTCTATGTGAGCGGTCCTCAAGTTCTTCTAATTTTGCTTGTATAGATTTAATCTGTACAGATTGCTCTTTAATTGTTTTTTTCTTGCTGATGGTTAGAGTCTTCTAAGTCTGAAATTCCGATTATCCTAGCCTTGGTGAAGGAATAATCTAGATTTTATTAAAGAGACAGAGATGAGTATTTTGCATAAGCCTTTTCCTTTACTGCTCAACAGCCATTCAAAGTAACATAATACAATTTAAAAGTTTAACATAGAAATAACATAAATGAATATGGTAACCAATGAGAAATAACCCTGAATGGTGTAATCCAGGGCAAATCAATCAGAAAAGTTAATTCTAATAAAAACAGTCCCAATAATATTCCAACTGCCTCTTTGAACTGTGGTGCTGGAAGAAATATGGTAAGAATCTTCAGAAATAAGTCCCAAAGACAAAATGAAAAACAATAACAAGAATCCAAAGAAATAAAGAAAAACTTTTTCATGAGGACCATCGGAAAGGAACGAAGGTTGAGGATGAATTCCTGCAGAAGTTGAAGAAGTTTGTGTGTGATAATTTTGATCACAAAGAATATCCTCACATTCCCAAAGGAGGTTGAAATCCTGTAGAAGAGAAACCAGGAGCTGAAATAGATATAAATACATTACTTGTCAAATAAAAGATTTATAATTATAAAAAAAAAAGAATTGCCCAAGGGTATGGCAACGGAGGGAAAATACTTGTCTCTGTCTCTTTAATAAAATCTAGATTATTCCTTCACAAAGGCTAGGATAATCAGAATTTTATTACAAGGACAGAGACTCCTATTTTGCAAGTTTAAAGCTAGACATAAATTTAATCCAGAAGGCGTTGAGGTAAAGAATTAATAGGTTGAAATAAAACTGTCTGAAGACTGAATCAGATGACCAGTCTGCTGCATTTAGAATTTCTTGAAGGGAAGCTGATTTACAAAAAGCTTTAGGAAGCAGCTGCTCCCCTTACTGAATGAGAAGAGAAAGATTTATCTATACCTGCCTCATGACCCATTTAATCCATTTACTAATAGAAGTAGAAAAAACAGGAGCATTAAGAGGAGAATAAGAAATTAAAAGTTAATTAGAAGAGGAATTTCTAAAGGATAAGGTACAATTTTCATATTCTTTTAGGCAAAGAACCACACACAAGGAAGGACAATCTGAAAAATAGGGATAGAAAATAGAAAAAGACATGGATTTAGATCTTCTAGATATGCTAAAGATGACTCCTTGAGGAGAAAACATTTTGGAAGAAAAGTCAATGACTTTAACATCCGAAGCTCTTCTGCAAGACAAAAGACAGAGAAGAGTTGCAAGCTTGCAAGAAAGTTAATTAAGAGAAAGGAATTCATTAGAGGGCCAAGATTTAAACAAAGAAAAAATTAAATTAACATCCCAGAAGGAAGAATACTTAGCCAAAGGAGGACTTTTAAGTTTGATAGATTTCATAAGCCTGGAAATAGAAATATGTTGACCAATAGGTGTATTGTTAATAAGCTCATGACCTGCAGATATAGCTGATCTGTAAACATTAATAGATCTATAAGCTAAACCTTCATCAAATAAGAAAATTTAGAATCTCGCTCAAAGGAGCTGAAAAGGGATCCAAATGATTTTGACTGCACCAGCTAGACCATCTGGCCCAGGCTGAAAGGTAACATTTTTAGTTCCAGGTGACCAGGCATCTTGTAATAATGATCTAGCTGAAGAAGAAAGTCCTTCTGGGGCCCAGGATCCACTGAAATTGTCCAAGCAATGAGCTGAAGAGAACCTTGAAGTACTAGATCGTGAAAATCTCTGTTTGGATCTAGTAAAAGATGTGGAACAAGAGGGAGGAGAACAGGGAAGAAAAAGGACATCTCCAGAAGGGATGGGTACCATGATTGGGAAATTTTGTTCCTCCTGATTATATTCAAGACTCAATGAATCATTGAGAAGGGAGGGAAAGCATATGCTCCTTGGAGGGGCCAAGTCTGAAGAAAAGCATCTACTGCTAGGGCTTCTGGATCTGGACACCAAATGAAGAAAGGAAGAATTTGGCAATTCAAGCGAGATGCGAATAAGTCTATCAAGAACGGACCTCTGATCAGTTGTAAGCTCTGAAAAATATCTGAATGCAATCTCCAGTCACTTGAGTCCGATAAGTAATGAGAACCCCAATCTGCAGCTGTATTGGAGAGACCCGGAATGTACTCTGCTCGAAAAAAAGATATTGTTCTGGAGACATTGATGAATGAAATTCTTCGTTATATCTGATAGTTGTTTGGAATGAGTTCCACCCAAACGATTCAGATAACGAACCGCCGAAATGTTGTCCATCCGTAAAATAATGGAGATAGGAGAATTTTGTTTGACAAAACTCTTTATTGCAAATGAGCCAGTAATCAATTCGAGGCAATTGATGTGCATCTTGTGTTCCGAAATTGACCATTTGCCTCCAGTAATCAGGGAACCACATCTGGAGCTTTCCCAAATATAGCTTTGCCATTCCAAGCATCTATATTGGAAAGCCACCAGATCAGTTTGATCCTGGCTTCTTCTGACAAAGAGATCTTGTGCAAATAGGAGAAACCCTTCTTTAAATAAAAGATTTTTAATCTCTGTAATGGAGCTGGAAAAATCACTTGAATCGAAGCTGAAAGAAGACCTACAATTCTTGCAAGAGATCTGATTGGAAAAAACTTTTTCTTTATTAAATGAGAAATTTTCAATTTTATTTTCTTCACTTTCTCAAAGGGAAGAGTTAGAATTGATAAAGAAGTATCTATCAGAAAACCTAGAAAAATTAGTTTCTGAGATGGAATAAGAACCAATTTTTTGAAGTTGATAAGGAAACCTAAGTTTTTTAAAATATTTAGCATCAAATCCAAGTGGGAAAGGAGGAGAGAATGATCCTGATTCATAATAAGAATATCGTTCAGATAAATGATCAGACGAATTCCTCTTAATCTGAGCCATGCTACAACGGGTTTCAAAATTTTGTAAACACCCAAGGGGCGTGAGGAAATACCAAAAGGTAGACAAGAAAATTGCCAGATTTGACTCCTCCAGAAAAAACAGAGGAAATTGCGATGAGAGGGATGGATAGGAGCGGTAAGATAAGCATCTGTTGAATCCAATCTTACCAACCAGTCTTTGTCCATTAAATAATCTCTCAGAAGATGAATTCACTCCATCTTGAAAGAAAAGCATTTAGATTCCTTAGATTTATCACTGGACGGAGAGATCCTTCTTTCTTTTTCACAAAAAACATGTTGCTGATAAACAAATTTTCATTGTTTGGAGCTATTTCTATGGCCTGTTTTAGCAGAAGATTTTCTATTTCTTGATCTAAAAGGCTTTGTTTTTGAGAATACAATTTGTCTTGGAGGGAGATCTGGTTTGGTGAAGGGAAGGATTGATATTGATACCTATTTTGGTAGAAAGGGTGACTGGGAAAATGGCCTCTTCCTTTCCCGGCCCAGTCAAAAACATGATTAGGTGTAGGATAAAATATCTTTTTAGAGCTAGTCTTTACTTTGTTCAGTGAGTTAAATGTGTTTACATAGGAGTTTAACTCTTTAAGACCAAGGTCACCAAACAAGAGACCCTCAGCATGGGGGCCCATCTCTGTGCGATTTTGGGATCAATTTTACATAGGATAATGCATCTACGCTGAGTAGACAGAACCGTATTGGCATCACCCCTGAGATAAATAGCTCTCTGAATCCATTGTCTCATGATATAAGTGTCTAATAAAGCTTTATTAACAATGGCTTCTTCGGTTAGTTTGAACATTTTTGTAATAGGACCTAAAGTGTCCAGATATTTATCCTGACAACTCTGGTCTAGGGCATTCTGCTCTTAAAGTAGACCTGGCTTTAACCGATAATGGTTTTCTTAAATAATGCTCCAGGAATTTTGCAACCCTTTTGGAGGGTCTCCAATTAGAGGAGCGAGGATGTTGTAAATCCTCTGGATCTAAAAATTCAATACTTTCATTGTCTAGTAATATATTTTTTGATTATTAAATAGATTTTTTATTTTCTTTTTTGGGATATAATCTGAGGAGGAACTATCCGAAAGTTCTTCAGTAAATATAGACTGCCAAGAATAATTATAATTTTCTGAAATGGAGTCCGAAAACTCAGATGTAGAAACAAAGTCTACTTTCCTCTTGGATGCTTTCTTAATAGGAGCTGCATCCTCAGAATCTGATTCTGAGGAAATAATTTTATTTTTAGTAGCAGGAGAATTAACTCTGATGTCTGGGTTTTTCAGACTAAAAGCAGCTTTATTTAATTTCTTTTTCAATAAAATATTTCTATATCTTTTAGATAAAAGTTTTCTTTTTTGTTTAGCTTTTTTAGGAGAAATAAGGTTTTATTGGCAGATCTTAATGCTGCCTTACAATGACTTCCCTCTGAATGAAGTCCCTCTGTAACTTTTTTGTTACTTTCTTCTTGCAGTGTATATAATAACTTAAAGTTGTTAGATTCAGGTAATCTTTTCTCCCCTTAAACCATTGACAGGTATCTCTGTATATCAGCAGCTGTCCTGTTCTACTAATAGATCTCTTGGAAGACCTCAGGACTGTGTAGCAGCTCCTTTATTGCCCATCCCCCAGACCACCAGCAGGGGGATAACAAATGTAAACTCAAGGTAAATTATCTGGGAGTTATGGGGGCATCGTTATCCAATCGTGGATAACACACAGGCTCCTATATATGGCTGCAGGGTGGTTTATTACATGTAGAAGTATCGTGGGGGAATCCACACACTGTACACATGATATAACAGCCGAGTAAGCATTTAAAGGTTTCTTACCCCAGTTAAGCTGTAACGAAGTCCGGTCGTCAAGTGCAGGACCCTATCCACCTCCTGTTTGGTAAAGGGAGAAAGTTAAAACCCTGCTAAGGAGAGTTCACTTGCCCGAGTGCTCACCGTTTTGTTAACAAACCCTTCTTCCAGTGCTTCTGTCACGGCCTCCGTACTACCACACTGCTTCCTGTGAATGCTTTCTTGTTACAGCATCCAAGTCCACCGCACTGCCATCAATCAATAGTAGATATTGTTTGGAAAGCCTGGCTCTGTTTACTAGTCACCTCCGACCCAGGTCACGAGTCTCGATGCGTCCCTTGGTAGATACCGAAGATTCGAGCAGTATGTAATGCTCGCCAAGCCGCTCCTTCCCCATGAGCGTTTATTCCGAGCCTCCTCTGGCTACGTCAAGGAAATGCTTGGCCTTGCGGGAGTATTTTGTGCTCTATCCCTCTCAGAGCAAAGCTGCTGCCAGTCGACCCGTGGCGCCTCCCCTTCTGGTCTCCAGCTTCTCCAATTTACTTCTATTATCAAATTTGCTTCATACGCTTATTATCCTTTGCTGAAGGAACAGCATTGCACTACTGGCAGGTAGCAGAACACATCTAATTAGCCAATCACAAGAGACAAATGCATGCAGACACCAATCATCATCTTGCTTCCACTAGTGTAGGATATGTGCATATTATTTTTCAACAATGAGAGCAAAGCACATTTGAAAATAGAAGTTATTTTAAAAGTATCATTAAATGACATGGTCTATCGGAATCATGCCAGTTTAATTTTAACTTTCCTATCCATTTAAGTACATTTTTATTGTGGAGTAGAATCCCTGCTGAACCATTTTCAACACCCTTGTTTTTGAGTTGTTTAGTTCTGGGTCCCTTATTGGATTTACACATTACTCTTAAATTCTACCCCATTTTGTAAGATATAATTTAAAGAAAAAAATGAATGTCCATTTTATAGCAGCATAGGAGGTTTTTTCTTCCTTAATTATTTCAAACCCACATTTTTATTAAGAATCAGTTCACTTTTCCAAAACATTAAAATTCAGGATTTTATAATTTTATTGTTCAATACAAATTACGGGCCAGATTATGAGTGGAGTGCAATCGATATCAGGTTTTCGCGATTGTTTGCTCACAGGTTAAATTGTGATGGTATTACAAGTTGAAAGTAAACGTGATTGCTTGAGTGAAATCACGATTTACGCTAGAATGATTACAATGTACTTATAGCTGTGGTTAACTGTTCAGCAAAACAAAAAAGTGTCACAAAACACATCAAAAATATAATACAAAGTACACTTACACTTATAATAACACCAATAAAAAATATTTTTTCTCAGGTGTTAGAAAGAAAAAAAGGCAGGTTAAGGGCTTTAAAATAGAGATATTATTATTATCATCATCATCATCATCCTAATCATCAGGTATTTATAAAGCGCCAGCAGATTACGCATACGCATTGCATACACAAACAAACAAGTACAGTAGGGGTACATTACAGTTGTCAGTGCAATAATTGAGTTATACAAAAGGAGAGGAATGCCCTGCCCATGAGCACAATCAGTAGTAGTTCATTTTAAATACAATGTGGCCTACAGGTAGAGAGGCTCTCAAGCTTACAATCTAAAGGAGAGGGAATGGAGACAGAAGGTAAGGGAGAAGGGAAATAAGTCTGATATAAGGCAGTGTAAACTGAGAGTGAGTGATGTCATAGGCAAACAATAAGATACACATGCATACAGTATCCCACAAAAGTGAGTACACCCCTCACATTTTGTAAATGTTTAATTATATCTTTTCATGTGACAACACTGAAGAAATTACACTTTGCTACAATGTAAAGTAGTGAGTGTACAGCCTGTATAACAGTGTAAATTTGCTGTCCCCTCAAAATAACTCAACACACAGCCATTAATGTCTAAACTGTTGTCAACCATTGTCAACAAAAGTGAGCACACCGCTAAGTGGAAATGTCCAAATTGGGCTCAATTAGCCATTTCCCCTCCCCGGTGTCATGTGACTCATTAGTGTTACAAGGTCTCAGGTGTGGATGTGGAGCAGGTGTGTTAAATTTGGCGTTATCGCTCTCACGCTCTCATACTGGTCACTGGAAGTTCAACATGGCACCTCATGGCAAATAACTTTCTAAGGATATTAAAATAAGAATTGTTGCTCTACGTAAAGATGGCCTAGGCTATAAGAAAAATGGCAAGACCCTGAAACTGAGCTGCAGCACGGTGGGCAAGACCATACAGTGGTTTCACAAAACAGGTTCCACTCAGAACAGGCCTTGCCATGGTCGACCAAAGAGGTTGAGTGCACGTGCTCAGAGTCATATCCAGAGGTTGTATTTGAGAAAAAGACGTATGAATGCTGCCAGCATTGCTGCAGAGGTTGAAGGGGTGGGAGGTCAGCCTGTCAGTGCTCAGACCATACGCCGCACACTGCATCAAATTAGTCTGCATGGCTGTCGTCCCAGAAGAAAGCCTCTTCTAAAAATGATGCACAAGAAAGCCCACAAACAGTTTGTTGAAGACAAGCAGACTAAGGACATGGATTACTGGAACAATTTCCTGTGGTCCGATAAGACCAAGATAAACTTATTTGGTTCAGATGGTGTAATGTGTGTGTGGCGGCAACCAAGTGAGGAGTACAAAGACAAGTGTGTCTTGCCTACAGTCAAGCATGGTGGTGGGAGTGTCATGGTCTGGGCCTGCATTAGTGCTGCTGGCACTGGGCAGCTACAGTTCATTGAGGGAACCATAAATGCCAACATGTACTGTGACATACTGAAGCAGAGCATGAGCCCCTCCCTTTTGGAGACTGGACCACAGGGCAGTATTCCAACATGATAATGACCCCAAACACACCTCCAAGACCACCACTGCTTTGCTAAAGAAGCTGAGGGTAAAGGTGATGGACTGGCATGTCTCCAGACCTAAACCCTTTTGAGCATCTGTGGGGCATCCTCAAACGGAAGGTGGGGAGCGCAATAACATCCCCCAGACCAGATGTTATGGAGGAGTGGAAGAGGACTCCAGTGGCAACCTGTGAAGCTTGACACTTTGGGCCCAATTTGGACATTTCCACTTAGGGGTGTTCTCACTTTTGTTGCCAATGGTTTAGACATTAATGGCTGTGTGTTGAGTTATTTTGAGGGGACAGCAATTTTGCACTGTTATACAGGCTGTACACTTACTACTTTACATTGTAGCAAAGTGTAATTTCTTCAGTGTTGTCACAGAAAAATATATAATAACATTTTTAAAAAAATGTGAGGGGTGTACTCATTTTTGTGGGATATATATATATATATATATATATATATATATATATGTGTGTGTGTATATATATATATATATATATATATATATATATATATACACATATATATATATACACACACGTGTTTATAAATGTATACATATGAATTTATATATTTATATGTGTATATATGCATTTACAGATATATATATATATATATATATATTTACACATATAAACACATAAATACATATGTACACAAATATAGACATATATAGAAGTGCATTAGAGCCCTTTGCAGTTAAGTAGATGAAAACATGTAAAAACACGTTTATGCAATATTCCTATTTAATAAAGGTTTTAACTATGTTTGTGCGGTAAATATTTCACATTCCAATGTTATGCACATTGCAGAATATGTTATATGTGTGTATATATATATATATATATATATATATATATATCGCAAAAAGGAAGGCACTCGCCGGGTTTAATAAGGATAAACTTTATCCTTATTAAACCCGGCGAGTGCCTTCCTTTTTGCGATATGTTGGATCTGTGAATTATGCAGGATCTCTTTGATGTGCACCCCGGTGGTTCAAAGGTTACCGTGAGTACTAGGCCATGCTATAAAGACTATATATATATATATATATATATATATATATATATATATATATATACATATATACACACATACACAGGGGCGGAACTACGGCAGTCGCAACGTTCGTGACTGAGACCGGGTCCCCGGATCTGGAAGGGCCCCTTGTGACCTGGTCCTGAAGTGTGTATGCAGAGTGCGAGCTCACCTTTGTAAAGGGGAAGTGCACGATTGATGCACAATATACTTCTGTGGCTGTCCACATATTAATCAAAATTGCAGACTGGGTTCCGTAGTGAAGCCACCTTACAACCGGGTCCTTGATGTCTACCACTCAAGGGGGTCCAAGCAGGTGGGAAGCCCAGGACAGGAGTGGGCGCATACAGAAGCAGGAGCTGCTTTGAGCCACCTCCACCCTGCCTCTCCATGGCCTCCATGCTTGCTCTGGCTTCCAGATGCAAGCTATAAATGGCCATCTCTCTGCCCCACTCCTGGAGTCTCACAGTGCCTCTTCACTCTCCCACTTGACTTCTGGTTCTCCAGCATGGCATCCTCCAGCCGCATACTCCACCGCTTCTGGACAATGATGGAGCTATTCTGATGTCCCCATTATTTAATGATAAGCCCTAGGGTCCTTCTAACCAACAATGCACAATATCACTTATGCCTAGCCTATGTAACACAGGTGAGTGAGATATATGTTTTGATAAGAAGAAGCGGTGTTGTTTCTTTTAACTCTTACATGTACCAGCTGAAAAAGCTGATAAAGAAGACCTCCCCCTGTAACAATAAATGATGAACTACTTATAAGTTGGTTGTCAGTATCCCATAAAAATATGAATTTAGAAACTATTCTGACTATAGTGGATGGCAAAGTTTTTAAGTTTTCTTGGAGATATATGATATATATGAGAGAATATATTGGTTATTGCAAATGTGTTGTTTGTGTATGTTTTCTTGTGTGTGTCTGTAAAAGAGAGTTTGTGTGTGTGTGTTCCTGTGTGTCTGTAAAAGAGAGAGTGCATGTGTGTGTGTGTCAGAGTGTTGTGTGTGTGTGTGAAATGAACAATGGGGGAGGGGAGTCCCAGGAGCTGGATCAAAAGGGGGGACCATCCACGATGACAGCACTTGGTCACCATTTACTCACAGTAGCTGATGTGCAAGATGACAATGGGAAATAACCATAGATGGGAATATTCAAGGACCATTTTATGTTTTTTTTTTCAGACTGAGGTTTATTAAAAACTGATCTCTGTAATATCTCAATAGCTTGTTGTTTTTGCCACTTTCTTAAATTTTCACATACTATTTGATATAATAGGACAAACCACACCTGAAATTGCTTCATTGCCCCTTAAGTGTTAAGCTTAAGAAAATCAAACAAAAACTGCTAGCTACACTCAGTAAACTTGTAACATGATTTATGTGAATGTTTGTAATATGTGTATGTTTCTTTTCTTATGTAAGTTTCGCTTGATAGAACTAAAGGTGTTTGCAAGGGCTGGAAGAGTGCTATAGTGAAGGAGGATTTTTTGTTTAAATTTGTTCTGTAAGCTTTTGAAGGCATTTTTGTGATACTGGTTTACATCACAACTACAAGTAAATGGTTATGAGATGAATACAGTTCCACTGATTATAATGTAACTAAACTCATGCAAGGCTGTGACAAAGAAGGAATCAATCTTTATATGATCTGCAATTTAAATTGTGATTTACAGAAAGTTTTTTTTCAGCAAGATATTCATTTTACAAATGGGTTTAATTGATTCTAGTCTATGGCTTCCTATGGTTTGTGTGTTCAATGGAACAGAATTCTAGCATTATAGTGAACTATATGAATTACTTAAAAACAGTAGAAAAGATTCTTGTATAGTGGCCATTCTAAAGAGTAGTGTGGGGGATGATGTGCACCCTCATCCATTGTTATAGCACCCCTAAATCCCAATGTTGCCATCTGCTCAGTATTAGCTAATGTAATATATTTTTTTACATGTATGGTATCATCTTGTATTATATGCAGAGCAAGAAGAGATCTGAAAGTGTGGGAAGGGGGATTTTAAAAGAAAAAAAAAAAGCGGGAATCGGTAGTAGAAGAAATGGTTCCACATCAGTACAACCTGCATCCTTGATATTTAGTTTTATGATGAACTGTTGGCACCCATATGTTTTTTTTGTTGTGATCCATTGTGACCTAACCTCAGTGCCAAAGGAAAATGTATTGCTGCTTAAATGAAATATCTGCTGGCATCATACTATTGGTTTAAATATAATTAATCATTTGTGTCATTTCCTCTATTTTCACAAGCTATTGCTGCATCCTGAATTATGCTCTGAATATCAAATAAACTCATTATACATGGACTGATCATTCTATTTATAAATGTATGGGAGAGTGCATTTTTTTCATATTTAAAAACAGATTGAGATGTGACAGTTTCCTTTTGTTGGTCAAACGTGAACTGCTTGCCAAATCTATCATATTAGAAAGTGCTGAAAGATATTAATATGCACAAATTGGTTAAGGCAGAGTTTATATCTTAGATCACTATATGGATATTCTATTGAGATTACACTGGGAGTTCTTTGGAATATACTGAAAAGTTTATTTTGCATTAAAAAAAGTTATGTATTTTTTTTATTAAATGCGAATAATATAGGTATTAATAAGTACTAATGTGATATAAAAGTCTGTTTTTATCCATTTAAAAATGCCCAATACACCTCTGCTACAGCTCTTTCTACAGCCCCCTAAATGCATCTTGACGTATAGTTGCCCTATGGGCTCTGCATTTGCTGTAGAAAATTACGGGAATTATGCATTGGAATGAGCATTTGGAATTTAGGGGAAACCCAGCCCTGGAGAAATGCCTATTTCAGAAGGGCATTTGACCCCAGAGCAGGGCTAGTGAGTGGTGGATGGTGTTTGGGGGGCGGGCAGAGTAGGTAGCCTATAAGGGCTAGTGAGCAGGAAGTAGGCTCACCTTCTTTCCGGACCTGACGGTGAGAGGAAGCTTGCACCTCCCTATTACCTTCTTCAAGCCGGAGAGAACGTGAGGGTACCTCTTACCTGCTCACATGGCCGACGTTCAGGAGCTGTTGACTGCTGCTGCAGCTGCCGCCAGGGAGAGAGGGCCGCGATGGTTGCTGGCGCAGCTGCAGGCAGCAGGTGCCTTACCTGAAGGCGTCGAGATCCCGGAGCAGTCGACGGGGGTGGGACCATCCCCCAGGGCCAGGCCGGTGCGGCGGTCGCAGCCGCCGGAACGCCTCAGTCCGGAGGCAGGACCCAGAAGAGGACGGTCGGCGGTGAGTGCGGGCAGACGAGGCGGCAGAGGAAGACCGGCGGGGAGACGGAGCGGCCCGCTGAGAAGAGGACATCAGGAGCTGATGGAGCGGGAGGAAGACGGCGGTCACGTGGGTGCCGTGACGCGCCAAAGCAGATCCAGCCAGGAGGTGCCAGCGGAGGTGTTAGCATCGGCTGCGCCACGAGGTAAGCAGCTGAGCTATCGAAGAGGGCTGGCAGTAGAGGCCCGGCATGGGGAGACTGCGGGGGGGCTCCCAGCAACGGCCGTTGGAGGTGGCCAGGCCCCAGGGGGGGGGCATTGAAAGGAGGAGGCCGCAAAGGAAACGGTGCAAGGGGGAGGGAGGCCGGGTATAAGGCCTTTGAAAAGGGGGGATGTGCGGGAGGGGATGGGGGGACTACGAGGGAGGCCCAAATGAGGCTGGGAAAGGGGGGGGGGGGCATACTAGGCATAAGCGACCTGATGAGGCCGGGCGGTAAGCCCATAGGTGGCCGGGTGCAGGAGTTCAGGCCCATAGGAGAACACAGGTACATGGGGCCCACATGAGGCACAAGACTATGGTAACGCAATGGGTTGGGCCTAGGTGGGTTAGAGTTAAGCCATAGTGGAATGGGAAGGTAGGGAGGGAGGGAAGCTATGGTAGGCAAGGGAGGGGGGGGGGACCCCAGATGAGGTGGTATAATATGGGGCCCCGGAGTGAGGTAGGGGTGGGCCTATGATTTGTTTAGCTAGGAGGTGGTTAGGGATCTCGGAGCTGCGGGGGGCCCGCGTTAGGCAGCACCTGGCAGTGATATGGGCCCTGTAGTGGGGGGGGGAGGCATGTAGTGGGGGGGTGTAAGCAAGGAGCGAACAGATAGAGGGGGTAGAGTAATCTAAGCTGGGACTTAGGGGAAGGCTAGCAAGGAGGCAATTGCTTTTGGGGCCTGGACGGCTGGGGTGAGGGACCCGGGGGGGGTGTATTTAAAGGGGCCAGGGCCCCCCTTGTATTCAGGTGGAGGCCCACAAAAGGGGGGGCAATACTGGGGGGTTGTGATGGCCTATTCGGGAAAGGGGTTTCTTGGGCGGGTTTGAGGAATTGAGCTGAGGTATTGTAATGCCGTAACTGCCTTCCCTTTCTTCTGTGTAGTGATGCTTGCTTCCACGCTGGACGGAGGTCGCAGCAATGGACCCGACAGGACACCGGAGAGAGACGGGGATTCTCTGAGCATAGATGATATCCCTAGTGATTTCGACGGCGAAGGTCTGCAGGAGGCAGAGGTCCCGGAACAGGCTACGGCTGGCCAGGTGGGAGAGCTTGATGCCTTGGCGCAGCTTTTGGGGTCCATATCTCCCCCTAGGGGTTTGGGGGATCGGGGAAGGGGCAGGATCAATGCTAGGGGGGCGGGAAGCCGGGGGGCATGTGGGGACAGGGATGATGTTATTGCCATGCCTTTACAGGTCGAGAGGGAGCGGAGGAGGGATCCTTCGCCTGATGGCCGACGTGGGACAGATCGAAGGAGAGAGAGGTCACGTTCCCCTGCGAGGGGAAGAACCAGCAGGGAAAGGAGGAGGTCACCAACCTGGGCGAGGATTGCCTACGCGGACAGGGTCAGAGGCGGTGGTGAGAGACGTGAGTCGAGGCCTAGGAGGAGATCGCAGGAGAGGCGGAGAGATTCGCCGGCGAGGGAAAGGAGACAACCGCCCAGGCCGGGAACTTCAAGGGATTCGGGAGCTGAGACGGCGCGTGGGACTACAGCAGAGGCGCCAAGAGGTACAGTTTCACCTATTACTCAGACTGGGAGTGCGAATGAGATGCAGAATGTGTTGCTGCAAGGTTTGAGGGAGTTAATTCACAAGGTAGAGCAGTCAGGGGGGGCTGCGGGTCAGGGGAACCTGGCAGGGGCGTGGAGAGAGGTAGCCCCAGGGTTGGGTGCAGCGGCGGCTGGGTCTGTGAACCCGGCGGGGACTCCCACCCCGACGGGGGTGGGACAGGCGGCTGCCGCTTCTCCGGTTGGGGAAGCGGGCACTGTCGTTGCTGGTTCAGCAGTTGCGGTAGGGGGTTCCGGGTTAGTGACGCTCAGGGTGTCGGAGGATGCCCTGCGCAGACCGTGCCTGTGCTCTATTGGCCCCTTGGGGCTGCACCTGGCCGCAGAGGTTAAAGAAAAAATTTGGAAGAGGGAGTTCCTGGAGTTGTTCTCCCTTCTCCCCATCGATCAATTCGTGGAGGTGAAGGAGGACCCGAAAGGGGAACAGGGAAAGAAGGAGGAGGAGGAGCGGAAGAAGCGTTATCGAAAGATCCCGAAGACATTCGGGAATTGGTCGAGAGCATTCTGCATATTGGCGAGTGTCATTACGCAGAAATTTCCTGAACAGGGCTCCGCCCTGTTTTGTTATTTTGATGAGGTATCCGCTGCCTATCGCACCTACGGGGGAATGGCGTGGTGGCGGTACGACGAGCAATTTCGGCAGAGGATTGCGGTCCGTCCGGAGATGAGACGACCGAGACATGGGGATTTGGCTGGAGATTATGACTCCATTGCGAGGGGGCCAGTCCTTTCGGACAGGGGGTGGCGGCCACCCTGGAACGGCCGGCGCGGGCTCAGCGGTTGCCCTGCGGAAGGGGCTCTGCTTCCAGTTTAATGAGGGTCAATGTCGATTCGGGGCGTCGTGCAAGTATAAACATGAATGCTCGGGATGTGGGGGAGTGCACTCCTATTCCAAATGCTTCCGGAAAGGGAAGGCCGGGAATAGACCAGGGGAAGTGGGTGTTCAGAGCACGGACGCCGGTGGACATCAGAAAGATGGTCCCTTGGCTAAAACAGTACGCTGAGGTCAGGGGCAGGCGGGGGGATTCTTAACGGGTTTCAGCTCGGGTTTCCATATCCCCTTCCGGGATATGCAGGGGAGGGGGGTGTCAGGGAACTTGAAATCTGCAAGGGACTTCCCCGGGGTGGTGCGGGAGAAACTGGAAAAGGAGGTTTCTTTGGGCCGCATGGCGGGCCCCTTCCTGTCTCCTCCGCTGCCTGATTTGAGGCTGTCCCCTTTGGGGGTAGTCCCCAAGAAGGTTCCAGGGCAATTCCGTATGATACACCACCTGTCGTACCCAAAAGGCATGTCGGTGAACGACGGCATTGACCCAGCTTTGGCAGCGGTCCGATATGCGTCCTTTGATGATGCGGTGGCTTTGGTTCGGCAGGCGGGTCGGGGGGCCCTGCTGGCCAAGGTCGACGTGGAATCGGCCTTCCGGCTGCTCCCGGTCCACCCGGCATGCCACCACTTACTGGGTTGTTCTTTTGAGGGTAAGTTTTTTGTTGACTTATGTTTACCCATGGGTTGCTCAATATCTTGCTCCTATTTTGAAAAATTCAGTTGCTTCGTGGAGTGGGTTGTGAAGAAGGTTGCGGGGTTGACATCTATGGTTCATTACCTGGATGACTTCCTATTTGTCGGTCCGTCGGGTAGCGATGCATGTCAGCTGCTGATGGACGCTTTCGGAAAGGTTGCTAAGGAATTTGGTATCCCGGTGGCGGGTGATAAGTCCGAGGGTCCTTGTGTTGCACTGAGTTTCTTGGGGATACACATTGATTCGGTTCGCATGGAATGCAGCCTCCCAGAGGACAAGGTATCTGACTTGTGCGGGGTTTTGCGGCAAGCTTTGGGAAAAAAGAAGATCACGCTAAGAGGGATGCAGTCCTTGTTGGGAAAGCTAAACTTCGCTTGCCGGATTATTCCGGTAGGGAGGGTGTTCTGCAGGAGGCTATCACTAGCCACTGTGGGGGTGACAGAGCCGTACCACCACATTCGCTTGACAAAGGTGTTGAAGGATGACTTGGTGATCTGGCTTCGGTTTTTGGCGGAATTTAACGGGAGGTCGTTGATTCAGCAGGTTGAGTGGGAGGACCCTGATGTGCACCTGTTTACGGATGCTTCTGGGGCTCACGGGTTCGGAGCGTATCTCGGTGGGAAGTGGTGCGCGGCGCCATGGCCCCAGGATTGGCGGGCCTTGAACTTGACGAAGAACCTTGTGTTCTTAGAATTGTTTCCGTTGCTGGTGGCATTAACTATCTGGCCCGGTCGGCTTCGGGACAGGAAAGTCCTGTTTCATTCAGACAACATGGGAGTGGTGTCGGCAGTTAACTCATTGTCAGCATCCTCCCCCCCGGTGGTGGTTCTTCTCCGGTTGTTTGTGTTGGAGTGCATGAGATGTAATGTAATGTTCAAAGCTGTACATGTGCCGGGAAGAGCCAATGAGATAGCTGATTCTCTTTCCCGTTTCCAGTGGCGCAGGTTCCGGGATCTGGCTCCGTTGGCAGAGGTGGAAGGGACGCAGTGCCCGGGGGATCTGTGGAAGGTGGACTTCTTGGCTTGCTAAGGATGGTACGGGGGGCACTGGCGGAGTCCACGTGGAAAGCCTATTCTCAGGTATGGAGAGACTGGTGTACGGTGTTGCAAAAGGCTGGGGGGGCCGTCACGGCCCAGAACTGGTTGGGGGTCCTCGTTGATTGGATGGCGGGATGGGGGAGGCAGGGAGTTTCTAGGGCCATGGTGAAGAGGCGCCTAGCAGCTCTCGCTTTTCTCTGTCAGTTTTTGGGGCGGGAGGACGTCACCAAGTCCTTTGTGGTGCGAATGGCGGCCAGAGGCCTGTGTAGGGGTGGTAGGATTCCGGACTCTAGGAGGCCGGTAATTTTTTCTCTGCTGCAGAAGGTGGTTGGCTCTTTGGAATCGGTGTGTGATGACGGGTATGAGGTCGTTCTTTTTCGGGTGGCATATGTATTGGCCTTCTTTGCGGCCTTTCGAATTTCTGAGGTGGTTGGGGCAAATAGACGTGACAGTGGAGGGATTCAGAGGGGTGATGTGTGGATTCAAGGTGGGGAGCTAGTTATATGGTTGAGGAAGTCAAAGACTGACCAAGGGGGGCGGGGGAGGGCCATCAGCCTCAGATCGATTGGGGGGGCGTGCTGCCCAATCGGGGCGATGGTGGCTTTTTTGCGGGTGCGACCGAAGGGTGACGGTCCATTGTTGGTCCACAAGAATGGGGATTCGTTATCCCGCTTCCAGTTTATGGCAGTTTTTAGGAAGGTATTGGGGCGGTTGGGTTTACCACAGCTTGAATTTGGGTCCCATTCCTTTAGAATCGGAGCTGCTACTGAAGCGAGAATGTTGGGTATGTCAGACGCTAGGATTAAACGGATTGGGAGGTGGGCATCTAGCAGTTTTAGGACCTATGTTCGGCAGGAGTTAGTGCTCTAGGGTTTACGTGATGCTGTTTTGTTTTTCTTGTTTACTGGTTAGGTCCCCGGGAATGCTGGATCATTGGACATTCCTACATCTATTGGGCCAGGAGAGCGGCAATGACCAAAGACGAGGGGAGTCAGCTGGGGTTGGATTGCACGGCAGTCCGGATACGATGGTTGGGGTTCCGGGGGCTGAGGTGGGACCAGGTGCTGGTAAAGATGGTGGAATTTGCTAGATTGTACAGCCCTCCGAGCTTAGTAGTGATACATGCGGGGGGGAATGATCTGGGCTTCGTCTCTCAGAAAGATTTGTTAACGGCAGTGAAAAGGGATTTGTTGAGGTTATGGGAATTGTTCCCGGAAATTAAGGTGGTGTGGTCGGAGATAGAACCCAGATTGAGTTGGCGGTCAGCATGGGATGCCAAGAGGCTAGAAGTATCTAGGAGGAAGATCAATAGAATCTTAAGTAAGTTTGTTGAAAAAAAGGGGGGGTGTCAATACGGCACGTGGAGTTTGAAGGTCAGTCGGGGGAATGTTTCTTTCTGAGAGACGGGGTCCACCTGAATGAGGTGGGACTACATCTGTTCAATTTCAATTTGAGGGAAGGGGTTGAAAAGGCCTTGGTTGGTGGCGGGGTCCGGCTTTAGGCCGTCCTGGTGGCGGGCGGGGCTTGCCTTTGGTGGTCTGTGGAGTTTGATGGGGTACCTCCTGCCATGCAGGAGAGGTTTATTACGGTTCCTGAGGGGACCTTTGGCATGGGAATACAAGAGGTTAACTGGCAAGCCTCGGGGGGGGGGATTGTTATTATGTGTTTTATTATCACAGTTAGTTAATTGTTTTATATGTTAAGAGAATTTAATAAAACAAGCTGTGGCCTTTTATACCCCAATCCGGTGTCGTGTGTCTTATTGCATAGGTTAACGTAGTCCCTATTATGGGGGTCAACCCAGCCCTGGAGAAATGCCTATTTCAGAAGGGCATTTGACCCCAGAGCAGGGCTAGTGAGTGGTGGATGGTGTTTGGGGGGCGGGCAGAGTAGGTAGCCTATAAGGGCTAGTGAGCAGGAAGTAGGCTCACCTTCTTTCCGGACCTGACGGTGAGAGGAAGCTCCCTCCCACCCTCCCTGAACTTAGTGTTAAATAAGGGCAATTTTGTCACAGCTTAGCGGGCGGGGCTTGCCTTTGGTGGTCTGTGGAGTTTGATGGGGTACCTCCTGCCATGCAGGAGAGGTTTATTACGGTTCCTGAGGGGACCTTTGGCATGGGAATACAAGAGGTTAACTGGCAAGCCTCGGGGGGGGGGGGATTGTTATTATGTGTTTTATTATCACAGTTAGTTAATTGTTTTATATGTTAAGAGAATTTAATAAAACAAGCTGTGGCCTTTTATACCCCAATCCGGTGTCGTGTGTCTTATTGCATAGGTTAACGTAGTCCCTATTATGGGGGTCAAGTGTTTCTAGAGCTTTTGAACAGAGCTGCTACAGATTTTTAGCCACAATGTTTTTCTTTATGCTCCAAAAGTAATGCCCTTTGCAATGTTGTATAGGTAATATAGTATTTTATATCCCTATAATATAACTACACTAGCATATACAATTAGTAATGATTCTACATTTTTTTTCTCTAAGGAGTTTGCTTGACTTTTAGGTTTTGTAAACTAATTTTAGTGATTCGCCATGTTTACTGACAAAATAGAAT